>NC_034194.2:30302082-30454582 GCF_002021735.2 Oncorhynchus kisutch | reverse complement strand
AAGTAAAAGTAAAAGTAAAAGTAAAGCAAACTTGGTTCAGAACACAGCGTTAGCATGCTATATAGCTTCACCGCAATTCTCAGGACAAAGAGAAACACACGCATCGTTTAATCAATCTTGAAAGAAAGACACCACAGGCGCAGAATGCGCGTGAGATCTCGCGCGACCGAAAGGATTCGGTACGTCATTAATCTCGTGAGCGCGCGATTCACACAATGAGAAGCCCCATTGAAAGCGGACACCGCGCTGAAGGCATAGGAACTGTTCCCAGGACCGTAGGTGCTTGGGAAGGGTGGGGGCGATGACGTCAAAGTTGGGCCAACTTTTTGGATGACAAGAGAGAGTTTGGGAGAATATATTATATTTATATTTATTATATGCATATATTAGCAATTTTTTACAGATTTTTTTTCTGTTTACTATGGGCACACATTTCACCAACGGGGGCAGTATTCTGCCCTAGCCTTAACAGGTTTTTAATTTAAAATTTGCCTTTTGATGTCTTCACTATTATTCTACAATGTAGAAAATAGTCAAACTAAAGAAAAACCCTTGAATGAGTAGGTGTGTCCAAACCTTTGACTTGTATAAGATATGGATGGACGTTGAATAGTGACCTGTTCTGTACCACGGGTGACCTGGCTGGGTATGAGAGCCCTTCCAGCTGAGTATTTATTAAGGCTTGAAGGTGAGTTACCAAGAAGTGTTCCTTCAGTCTGTAAGGGTCAGACTGAAAGGATCACATACCAATCAACAAAATCAGAGAGCTATTTCAGTAAATCACATGCTTTCAATCGTGTCCGATCGTGTCCGTGTCGTGATTTTTTTGTCATTGATCTACACAAAATACTCTATAATGTCAATGTGATAAGAAAATTCTACACATTTTATTAAATAGCGAAAATATAGTTGTTGCAAACAGGGCCGGCTCCATAGCATTAGCGACATAAGTGACAACTTAGGGTCCCCGGAACATTTTTTTTTTTTGGAAGTCAGTCGGGGTCTCAACTTACTGTTGAGGGTTACAGTAGTACACTGAACAAAAACACAACATGCAACATCTTCAAACATTTTGCTGAGTTAATGAAATGGGTAAATTTAAATAAATTCATTAGGCCCCAATCTATGGATTTCACATGACTGGGAACAAGGATATGCATCTGTTGGTCACAGATACCTTTAAAAAAAGAAAACCAGTCAGTATCTGGTGTGCCCACCATTTGCCTGATGCAGCGTGACACATCTCCTTCACATAGAGTTGATCAGTCTGTTGATTGTGGCCTGTGGAATATCGTTTCACTCATCTTTAAACGGCGATGCAAAGTCCCTGGATATTGGCAAACTGGAACACGCTGTCATATGCGGCAATCCAGAGCATCTCAAACAGGCTCAATGAGTATGCAGGCCATGGAAGAACTGGATGTTTCAGCTTCCTGGCATTGTGTATAGATCCTTGGGACATGGGGTCTTGCATATGAGGTGATCTTCAACACTGGGGCCCCACAAGGGTGCGTGCTGAGCCCCCTTCTGTACTCCCTGTTCACCCATGACTGCGTGGCCATGCATGCCTCCAACTCAATCATTAAGTTTGCAGATGACACAACAGTAGTAGGCTTGATCACCAACAGCAACGAGCTAGCCTATAGGGAGGAGGTGAGGGCCCTCGGAGTGTGGCGTCAGGAAAACAACCTCTCACTCAACGTCAACAAAACAAAGGAGATTATCGTGGACTTCAGGAAACAGCAGAGGGAGCACCCCCTATCCTCATCGACGGGACTGCAGTGGAGAAGGTGGAAAGTTTTAAGTTCCTCAGCGTACACATCACAGACAAACTGAAATGGTCCACCCACACAAACAGTGGATGGACCTCTTCAACCTCAGGAGGCTGAAGAAATTTGGAGTGTCACCTAAAACCCTCACAAACTTTTACAGATGCACAATTGAGAGCATCCTGTCAGGCTGTATCACCGCCTGGTACGGCAACTGCACCGCCCGCAACCGCAAGGCTCTCCAGAGGGTGATGCGGTCTGTACAATCACCAGGGGATAACTTCCTGCCCTCCAGGACAGCTACAGCACCCGATGTCACAGGAAGGCCAAAATATCATCAAGGACAACAACCACCTGAGCCACTGCCTGTTCATACCGCTACCATCCAGAAGCCGAGGTCAGTATAGGCGCATCAAAGCTGGGACCGAGAGACTGAAAAACTGTTTCTATCTCAAGGCCATCAGACTGTTAATCAGCCATCACTAGCACAGAGAGGCTGCTGCCTACATACAGACTTGAAATCATTGGCCACTTTAATAAATGGATCACTAGTCACTTTAATAATGTTAACATATCTTGTATTACTCATCTCATATGTATAAACTCTACCTACATGTACATACTACCTCAACTAATCGGTGCCCCAGCACATTGACTCTGTATCAGTACCCCCCTGTATAGAGTCTCATTATTTTACTGCTGCTCTGTCACGCCCTGACCTTAGATATTCTTTTTATGTCTTTATTTTAGTTTGGTCAGGGCGTGAGTTGGGGTGGGCATTCTATGTTTTGTGTTCTCTGTTTTCTATTTCTTTGTTTTTGGCCGGGTATGGTTCTCAATCAGAGACAGCTATCTTTCGTTGTCTCTGATTGGGAACCATACTTAGGTACCCTTTTTCTCAGCTGTGTTTGTGGGGGGTTGACTTTGTTAAGAGCACTTTGCTTGTGAGCGTCACGGTTTGTTTTTTTGTAGTGTTTATTGTTTTTTTGGCGTCATTTGGATTAATAAAGAAAATGTAAGCTCACAACGCTGCACCTTGGTCCTCTCCTTTGAACAGCAGTGACATGCTCTAATCATTTGTTACTTTTATCTGTGTTTTTGAATTTTACCCCCTTTTCTCCCCAATTTCGTGGTATCCAATTGTTAGTAGTTACTATCTTGTCTCATCGCTACAACTCCCGTACAGGCTCGGGAGAGACGAAGGTCGAAAGCCATGCGTCCTCTGAAACACAACCCAACCAAGTCGCACTGCTTCTTAACACAGCTCGCATCAAAACCGGAAGCCAGCCGCACCAATGTGTCGGAGTAAACACCGTGCACCTGGCGACCTGGTTAGCATGCACTGTGCCCGGCCCGCCACAGGAGTTGCTAATGCGCGATGAGACAAGGATATCCCTACCTCCCTAACCCGGACGACGCTAGGCCAATTGTGCGTCACCCCATGGACCTCCCGGTCGTGGCCGGCTGCGACCGGGTGGCGCAGTGGTCTAGGGCACTGCATCTGCATGTGACTAATAAAATTTGATTCGATTTTTATTTTATACCATCTTGCCTATGCCGCTCAGTCATCGCACATCCATATATTTATATGTATATATTCTTATTCCATCTCTTTACTTAGATTTGTGTGTATTAGGTAGTCATTGTGGAATTGTTAGATTACTTGTTAGATATTACTGCACTGTCGGAACTAGAAGCACAAGCATTTCGCTACAATCGCATTAACATCTGCTAACCATGTGTATGTGACCAATAAAATTTGATTTGATGGTGGCAGATGGCACGATAATGGGCCTCGGGATCTCCTCATGGTATTTATGTGCATTCAAACTGACATTGATCAAATACAATTTTGTTTGTTTTCCATAGCTTATGCCTGCCCATACCATAACCCCACCGCCACCATGGGGCACTCTGTTCACAAAGTTGACATCAGAAAACCTTCTCGCCCACACGACGCTATACACACTGCCTGCCATCTGCCCGGTACAGTTGAAACCGGGATTCATCCGTGAAGAGCACACTTCTCCAGCGTGCCAGTGGCCATAGAAGGTGAGCTTTTGCCCACTGAAGTCGGTTAGGACGCCAAACTGCAGTCAGGTCAAGACCCTGGTGAGGACGATGAGCTTCCCTGAGATGTTTTCTGACAGTCTGTGCAGACATTCTTTGGTTGTGCAAACCCACAGTTTCATCAGCTGTCCGGATGGCTGGTCTCAGGTGAAAAAGCCAGATGTGGAGGTGCTGGGCTGGTGTGGTTACACGTGGTCTGTTGTGAAGCCGGTTGGACGTATTGCCAATTTCTCTAAAACGACATTGGAGAAAGCTTATGGTAAAGAAATTAACATTATATTTTCTTGCAACAGCATTTGTAACTTGAGTCTGATAATTATCTGTACAAAACAGTTCATCTGATATTACTTGTGGAATATGAAAATAATTCTAGTTTCTTGAAATACTTTGCAAATATAACTGATTTCTATGTGAAAACTGAAATGATCCATTCATTGCTTTTCAGTAGACGCTCTTATCCAGAGCATACATTTTCATACTAGTCCACCATGGGAATCGAACCCACAACCCTAGCACCATTCCCTACCAATTGAGCCACATCACCACATCACATACCACTTGATTTCTCAATGTACTCAATTACCTTATTATGAATTGTCTTCATGATGATGGGAACTCCACAGGTACAACCCTAGATGACCAGCCTATGTACAATACACTCATGTAAAAGTGGTTTGTGAGGATGGTAAATGAATACTTCAAAAAGTGGTTACTTTCGTGTTATTCGATAAAGAAAAATATTTCAATTTGATGTGGATGTTTTTCACCTTTTGATGTTGTCACGTTCTGACCTTTATTTCCTTTGTTTTGTATTTATTATTTAGTTTGGTCAGGGCGTGAGTTGGGGTGGGCAGTCTATGTTTGATTTTCTATGATTTGGGGATTTCTATGTTTCGGGCCCTGTATGGTTCTCAATCAGAGGCAGGTGTCATTAGTTGTCTCTGATTGAGAATCATACTTAGGTAGCCTGGGTTGCACTGTTTGTTTGTGGGTGATTGTCTATGTTGATTGCTTGTTTCAGCACAGTTCGCATTAGTGTCACGGTTGTTATTTTGTTTACTGTTTTTGTATAGTGTTTCAGTGTTCAGTGTTTTCTTTATTAAAATTCATGATGAACACATACCACGCCGCATTTTGGTTCTCCGATCCTTCTCGCCTATCCTCTTCAGATGAAGAGGAGGACGACCGTGACAGATGTAAATGTCTGGATTCCATTCGAATAACATCACAGAGAAAGGGACAGGGCAACAACTTAAAATTCCAACTATTGAATCCTACAAGATACTGTTATTGTACAACAATATTTTTTTGCCAAAGTGGAGATGCTGAAAAAATGTTTGTGTGCATTGGGACATTTTCTGGGATCTTTTATTTCAGCTCATGAAACATGAGACCAGCACTTTACATGTGTTAATATTTTTGTTCAGTGTATAATGAACAAGGTGCAAATTCAACATTTGGTTGTGCAACAATTATTAGATTGTTATGTTAGTCTAGCCAGTTATATAAGCTTGTAGTAATAATGACAGAATATAGACCGGGCACGCACCCTGACCTCCAGGGGACCCACATTGATATGTTAGTCACTCTCACTCCACTATCATTAACATGGCATGAGTCATGGCAAAATGAGTAAAATTGCTGGAAATAAGATTTAAAACTGCAAATATTTCCTTCCACCCAATTGGGGAAAAAAATGGGTAGAATTGCATGAATTGTTTTTTTAGAAAATTGCTGCCCGATTTTCTCTCTGCCCGATGGCAAAATGTGTAGAACTGTAGGTTTTGCTTTAAAACTGCTCAAATTGAATGAGTATAATTGCATGAAATGTTTTATAATGTTTGTTACAAAACTCGCTTAGGGCCCCCCAAAAGGCTAGTCGGCCCTGGTTGCATAAGTATTCACCCCCTTCATTTAGGCCAGTCTAAATTAGTTCAGGAGTAAAATTTTGCTTAACAAATCGCATAGTAAGTTACATGGACTCATTCTGTATGAAATAAGAGAGGGAAACTTGATTTCTGAATGATTACCCATTCCTCTGTCCCCCATACATACAACGTCAAATATTGAATTTCAAGCACAGATTCAACTACAAAGACCAGGGAGCTTTTCAAAGGCCTCATAAAGAAGGGCAGTGATTGGTAGATGGGTAACAATAACAAATCAAACATTGAATATCAGTTTAAACTACTTGGCACCACACGTCCCGCTAGGGCACCTCCCCCCACTGCTCAACTGACACAGTAGCACACAGAACGCAAAAAAATATTCTTAGAAATATTTAACCTCCACACATTAACAAGTCCAATAGCTCAAATGAAAGATAAACACCTTGTTCATCTAGCCACCAAGTCAGATTTCTAAAATGTTTTACGGCGAAAACATAGCACATATTTATGTCAAACCACCACCAAAGATAGGCTAATTTACATAGCCATTTTGTAGAACATTAGATGCAATCACAAAAGCAGGATTAAAAGTAAAATAATTCACTAACCTTTTGAAAGTCTTCATCAGATGACAGGAATAGGACATGTTATACAGTACATTTGTTTTTTTCAATAATATGCTAATTATATCCATAAATCACGGTTTACATAGAAGGTCATGGCTAAAAAATGCTACAACAATGCCTGGAGAAATTATGGTAACTCTGCCAGATAACAGAAATACACATCATAAACGTTGACTAAATATACATGTTCTACATATACTTAGAAAGATACACTTCTTCTTAATAAAACAGCTGTGTTACATTTATTTTTAACTTTACAGATTTCGTTCACTAGGCTATAATGTGAGTCGGCGCTCAGGAATTAGCATTTTGGCTCCTCCACAGAAACCCAAATTTAACACATAAATGTTCCCTTACCTTTGCTGTTCTTCCATCAGAAGACCTGGAAGGGTTTATACTTACCAAAAACAGCTTTAGTTTTGAAGTCTGTGTCTTTCGGTTATCAAACACGACATATTTCGGTTGAAATGCAGCCAAAAAGTAAAGTTAGTTCGCACCAAAACGTCGAAATTACATATTATATGTCGACTAAACTTGTCAAACTTGGTTCAGAACACAGCGTTAGCATGCTATATAGCTTCACCGCAATTCTCAGGACAAAGAGAAACACACGCATCGTTTAATCAATCTTGAAAGAAAGACACCACAGGCGCAGAATGCGCGTGAGATCTCGCGCGACCGAAAGGATTCGGTACGTCATTAATCTCGTGAGCGCGCGATTCACACAATGAGAAGCCCCATTGAAAGCGGACACCGCGCTGAAGGCATAGGAACTGTTCCCAGGACCGTAGGTGCTTGGGAAGGGTGGGGGCGATGACGTCAAAGTTGGGCCAACTTTTTGGATGACAAGAGAGAGTTTGGGAGAATGAGTGCCCTGAGAGTTCTGCTTTACTTACAGACATAATTTAAACGGTTTTAGAAGCTTTAGAGTGTTTTCTATTCAGTAATATTTATTATATGCATATATTAGCAATTTTTTACAGATTCTTTTTCTGTTTACTATGGGCACGCATTTCACCAGGGCAGTATTCTGCCCTAGCCTTAACAGGTTTTAAGCATGGTCAAGTGAATACTTATTGTAATAAAGCTCCCAGTCACATCAAAGATACAGTCATCCTTTTTAACTGAGCCGCAGGACAGGTTGGAAACAGCCCAGGGATGTCACCATGAGGCCATTGGAGATTTAAAAACAGCTACAGAGTTCAACGGCCACCATAATAATGACCTTGGCCTGAATGTAAAGCCTTATGTTTGGGGCAAATCCAACAGAAGACATTACTGAGTAAGTGCCTCCTTTTTTTCAAGCACGATGGTGGCTGCATCATGGTATGCGTATGCTTGACGTTAACAAAGACTGGGGAGTTTTTCAGGATGAAAAGAACCGGGATGGAGCTAAGCACAGGCAAAATCCTAGAAGAAAACCTACTTTAGTCTGCTTTACACCAGACAGTGGGAGAGTAATTCACCTTTCAGCAGGACAATAACCTACAACACACAGCCAAATCTACACCGTTGTTGCTTACCAAGAAGACAGTGAATGCTTCTGAGTGCTTACCAAGAAGACAGTGAATGCTCCTGAGTGGCCAAGTTACATTTTTGACTTAAATCTGCTTGAAAATCTATGGTAAGACTTGGAAATTGCTCTCTGGCCATTATCACCAAAACCTTGAAGAATTGTTTTCATAACAATGGGCAAATATTGCACAATCCAGGTGTGCAACGCTCTAAGAGACTTACCCAAGAAGACTCCCAGCTGTAATTTCTGCCAAAGGTGTTTCTAACATGTATTGTTTCAGGGGGGTGAATACATACTGTATCTAATCAAGGCATATTCATATTTCATTTTTCTTTCACTGACATGAGTATTTTGTGTAGATCATTGACAAAACATGACAATAAAATGCATTTTAATCCCACTTTGAAACACAAAATCTGAAGAAATCCAAACAGGGTGAATAGGTATTCAACTGTATGTATTAGTTGCCAGAACAACCTGTGGGTCACTTCCACATCCATTTGTTTGTGTAACCCACAAAAAGGTATCTCTATGGAAGCCCATTCCGCCACCATTTCTTTTAATGGTATCTCTAAATTATAATTTTTGTAACTCAAGATTTGGAGACAGTATCTACATTAAAAGAAAAGAAAATGTGGCAGGAATGAGTTTCCATCATCTCTGATGTAACCCTCCTCATGGCCATGTACAATTAAAATAGATCATACTGGGGGTTTATCTGGTGCTCAGGGAAGTCAATATGTGCCCGGACATTAATGAATGAGCTGAAAGGGGAAATATGATTCGATTGATCCATTGATTGACAGAGTGGATTTATAAAATACACACTGAGCAATTTACTTGTATTTTCAACTGTCATAAACTAAAACAATCTGGATTATTTTCCTACCTGATTCCTTCATAAATGAGAAGTCTCTTTACACACTTTTTGAACAGAAGGAAAACTATTTTCCCCTTGAATTTGCACACTTAAAAAAAGAAATGCGCAAATATATTTCCACCAAGGTAATGTCAAAGTTAATCATGTATATGTTTTATACATTTAGATGTTTTCTTCACCTATCAGAGAACTACGCCTTTCACACCCACACACTGTTCTCCTTCCTCCGCATGAGTTGTCAGTAGTTACACAACCACAAAGTCAAAATCCTGAAAAATACAACTCGCTTTTTGGCCTACATTTAAGGTTAGGGTTGGGCATACGGTTAGCAGTGTGGTTAAGTTTAAATTTGAAGAGGATTTGATTTGAAGAAGATAACATTCAGAAATGGACGGTGTTTAGCCATTTGTAGCTGGGGTAACTAGTGACGACCCATTGTATGCCATGTGACCAGAGAGAGCCTTGCAATTAAAATACAAGTCATCACCGCACGGGGAAAGAGACATTCGAAGTTGCTTTATGTGCACAAGAACCCGGTGGTTTTACTAACAATATTATACTTTGTACATCAGTCGTACGTATTTGACAGGCACTGTCGACCTAATGCCGTGGTTGTCATGATTCCTTCGTTTCGTTTGTAAAGTTTTCTGGACTTGCTGGCCTGCTGTTATCGCTTCAACAATCTTCCCCCCCGCTGGAGATCTGCGACTGTTGCAAATCGTTTTTGGGCACTTCTGTCAAAATAACCATGAATGGAGGAGGCTGTCACATGAGTGGCGAAGGAGGTGACAGTCGCGGGGGTGAATCTGGATCAAGACCCACTATCACGCTAGAGGACTTGGATGCCTTCAACGAGGATGACTTCGATTCAGACCTCTGCAGAAGCGGGGGGGCGGATGGGGTAAACGATGCTATGGAAGAAGAGGGTCAGGATCGCCTGTTAAACTACTGGCAGGACATTGGCAGAGAGCATCATGTTCAAATTCCCCAGGGTAAGAGGGGGTGATTGCTCTAGGGTCGAAATGCAAGCATGCACACATTGTCCTGCACCAGAAACGTTTGATTCACTCCTTGCTCCCCTCGCAGACTGACAAACGCCTGGTTTATTCGAACGCTACTTGAACCACTATCCTTTACAGCGTGATGTGTAAGTGGGGAAAACGCCGTAAGTGAAGTCTGTATTTACATGTAAACCATTTTGATTTTAAATCATTTCTGGCCCATTATGGCAGAAGATGACTTGGACCAGCAACACAAGATACACAATTTCTCATCAAGCATACTAAGTACACATTTCTATTGGCACATGTTATTATGTAGTATAATGGACTGAGAACTCAATGTCGTTATGGAAAATGTAGGTTAATTGTACAGGTCTGAACTTTGTTCACAACATTAGGGAAAGGGGACAACTCACCCTTTCAGAATCAGCTTTTGAAGGGAAATAAATAGACCATCAAAGTAAATGGTTAGCTGTGAGAGAAACCGTGACTGAAACTGGCCTGCACTATTCAACCTGTTGTAAGATGGAGAATAACACCTACACCTTTAGATGTTATTTAGTGGAGTAGACCTAGGCCTACTGGCTAGGTAGTTTAGATAAACATTTTAGATATGCAAAAGCCTGTTTGCCCTTTCATAGTCACAAAATGGTGGGTTATAATCAGATTTGAGTGAGTTTGTTTTTTGTAGCCACAGCTCAGAGCTAAACAGCTGAATGGGCCTAGGTTATTTTGGTTCTAGTGCAGATGGGTACAACATTTACATGCTGACCAGACCACTCGCACGCATGTTTATATTTGTCCACCCACACCAGACACGATCAGGACACGAAGGTTTAACTATCAAAACGAACTCTGAACTTGGACAGGTTGAAAAGCATTAAACGTTTATGGCAATAGTTAGCTTGCTGTTGCTAGCTTATTTGTCCTGGGATATAAACATTTGGTTGTTATTTTACCTGAAATGCACAATGTCCTCTACTCTGACAATTAATCCACAGATAAAAGGGTAAACTGAGTTTGTTTCTAGTAATCTCTCCTCATTCAGGTTTCTTCTTCTTTGGACTTTATATGGTGGTTAGCAACCAACTAAGGTGCATTACCACCACTGACTGGAGTGTGGACCTCAGTTCATCTTTAAATGACACGTGGGTATATGCTCTTAAAAACCAATGAGGAGTTCGGAGAGGCGGGACTTGCTGCAGTCAAGCGTCACAAATGGAACCAAATTCTATTTTGGCGCCTTGCTACGTGCAATGATTGAATAACATGTACATTTATTTTGCAATGCTCGTGCACGTTGTGGTCGAGATGTTAGCGTAGCTGTTTTCCTCCAATACAGAAAGTAGGTCATAGGCCACATAAGGAAAACAAACAAAAGCTTTAAAATTTTAGGCTAGTTGATCAGGGAGAGAATGGTGCTTGATTAAAGACGACCTCAAAGTTAATTTGTGTCATTTGGACGCAGGCCAAGGTTCTGCAGTGTACGATAACCCCAAAGCTAATTTGCGTCCAACTTAAGTGTACATTGGATTCTGCAGTGCACAGACCACCCAAAATGGTGGCAAACCTGTCCATCTGACCTAAATGTTCCTATCATGTGCTTCCTTAGGGTTCGCATTGCTTCCTAAACTTCAGTCACTCGTCTCAGTGAGAAAGACTTTGTCAGAAATGTAGCATTCAGGCCTCCCGAGTGGCGCAGTGGTCTAAGGCACTGCACCGCAGTGTTAGCTGTGCCACTAGAGATTCTGGGTTCGAGTCCAAGCTCTGTCGCAGCCGGCCGCGACTGGAAGGTCCATGGGGCAGCGCAAAATTGGCCCAGCGTCCTCCGTGTTCGGGAGTGTTTTGCCGGCAGGGATATCCTTGTCTCATCGCGCACTAGCGACTCCTGTAATAAAATATATACAATAAAAAGGAATGTAACATTCAATACACTAGCCTAGTCCAAATCTGTTTTGAAATGGTCTAATTGTTTTCAAACTGATTTTTCAATTATGTTATAAGATTATTTTCATAAACTGTTTCCTTTACACAGAAGCCCAGTGTACTACAGCACAGCAGTATAATTATTATTGTGCTGTATGCCATCTGAGGAAGAGAAACCGACCACTTGTGTGGTCATTTATCTTGTAGGTGGCATTGTGTGACGCCAGTCTCTAACCCCTCTCTCTCTTTCCTTCCAGACATGGCCCAGCCCATCCAACAGCTCACCTCAGACACAGAGAGCACGATGGACAGGGAGAAAGTCCCCTTCACACTGATCACATGCAAAGAGAATGTAAGCTAGTCTAGCCCCCTTTGTACTCATTCATTGCTCCCTCTGTCCCCATCACCCAGTAGGGAAAGATGGACAGGCTTTATCTAGCCTATCTTATATTCTCAGCTTGATTTCATGATTTCATTGAGTTTGAGTAAACAGGGAGCATTGTAATTAACAGTATTGATGCAAGCCTTTGAGCATTTTAATTTGAGTTAAAGAAGATAAATGAATATCTACCACTCTTTTTATATAGCTCTCTATTGCTTTCTTTATCAATCAATTCCAGGGATTGACATTCGGTGTGAAATGTAATTGCCCGTCAGGCAAGTCAGAAGTATTTTTTTTGGGGGGGGGGGGGGGTTACCCGAAATTAGCTACAGTGCAATCGGAAATGATTCAGACCCCTTGACTTTTTCCAAAATGTGTTACATTACAGCCTTATTCTAAAATTGATTTAAATGTTTTTTCCCCCCCTCGTCAATGTACACACAATACCCCATAATGAGAAAACAAAAAGTTTTTGGGGGAAATGTACTTAAATTATTATGGATGGGGAGCGTCGCTGCGCAGCTATTTTCAGGTCTCTCCAGAGATGTTTGATCGGGTTCAAGTCCGGGCTCTGGCTGGGTCACTCAAGGACATTCAGAGACTTCTCCCCAAGCCAGTCCTGTGTTGGCTTGGCTGTGTGCTTAGTGTTATTGTCCTGTTGGAAGGTGAAGCTTCGCCCCAGTCTGAGGTCCTGAGTGCTCTGGAGCAGGTTTTCATCAAGGATCTCTCTCTACTTTGCTCTGTTCATCTTTTCCTCGATCCTGACTGGTCTCCCAGTCCCTGCTGCTGAAAAACATCCCCACAGCATGATGCTGGCACCACCATGCCTCACTGTAGGGATAGTGCCAGAGAGTCTCTTGTTTCTCATGGTCTGAGAATCCTTTAGGTGCCTTTTGGCAAACTCCAAGCGGGCTGTCATGTGACTTTTACTGGCTTCCGTCTGACCATAAAGGCTTGATTGGTGGAGTGCTGCCGAGATGTTTGTCCTTCTGGAAGGTTCTCCAGAGGAACTCTGGAGCTCTGTCAGAGTGACCATTGGGTTCTTGGTCACCTCCCCTGAAAGGTCAGTTTGGAACGGGCGGCCAGCTCTAGGAAGAGTCTTGGTGGTTCCAAACTTGTTCCATTTAAGAATGATTGAGGCCACTGTGTTCTTGCGGACCTTCAATGCTGCAGAAATGTTTTGGTACCCTTTCCCAGATCTGTACCTCGACACAATCCTGTCTCGGAGCTCTACGGATAATTCCTTCGACCTCATGGCATGGTTTTTGCTTTGTCATGCACTGTCAAATGTGGGATCTTTTTATATAGACCGGTGTGTGCTTTTCTAAATCATATCCAATCATTTGAATTTACCACAGGTGGACTCCAAGTTGTTGAAACATCTCAAGAATGATCAATGGAAACAGGATGCACCTGAGCTTAATTTTGAGTCTCATAGCAAAGGGTCTGAATACTCAGTAAATAAGGTTGTTCTGATTTATTTTTAATACATTTGCAAAAAAATTGAAAAACCTGTTTTCGCTTTGTCATTATGGGGGTTTTGTGTGTAGATTGAGGAAAAACATTTATTTACTCCATTTTAGAATAAGGCTGTAACATAAGAAAATGTGGAAAAGGGGAAAGGGTCTGAATACTTTCCGAATGCACCGTATTTACATGCAGAAATGTCATATAAAGTATTGCCTACCTTTCATCTACACATAGGGGTCTCAACTTGCCCAACTGGCATAAATGCCATACATTTGCTGTCTTTCATTTAAAAAATGGGGAGGAACCAGAAAGATCAGCTTTGGGCTATTGGAATTCTTTGTAGTTTGGTTGTTTTAAAAACCCCAAAAAATATTAAAGCCTCAGTGCAGTCAAACATTTGCTTTTTCTGTGTTTTTTATATTTCCACACTAAGGTTAGAATAATACTGTAAAAATGATGACCATGCCCTTTTTGTTAGCGCTGTTTGAGGAAAAACACCTGACCGAACACTTCAGCCTGTTTTGGTGGGATGGAGTTTCTGCCTGCCTGGTGACATCAACAGGAGTTAAATTTTTTAAACCAATAAGAGAGGTCCAAACCTCTCTGCCAACAACAGTTTTTTCAGTTTTCCCTTCCCCACTAAGACAACTCCCAGACTGTCCTAGAAAAATTATTGCTTGAGAAATTGCTCTTAGCTAAGAAGTTATTTTTGTTTCTTTTTGACCATTTTAATTCAATGCAATCACAATAAGGTACTTAATTATTACTCAGAAATTATTTGATATATAGGTAAAAACTTCTGCATTGGACCTTTAAATCATCTGCTCAATGGGGCAACTTCAGGAACAGGCTCAACTAGCTCAGTTCACTTGAGCCAGGCAAAAGGGCAACCTTTAATCTATCCCTGCACTTCTAGCCCTGTCTGTCATTTCTCTCTTTCTCTCATGCTCTCTCTCATTCTTTCCCTCTCTGCCACTCGTACCATTTGTCCATTGTTCTGCCCTATGCATTGTCCTGTGCAGTATGAGAAGAGAGTCTACAACCAGGCCAGATGGGCGTGTATCACGGTGCGAGAGGACACGTACGAGCAGAGCATCTGTGCCGGCTTCATGAAGCTCATGAGATATATCTGCCAGCAGAATACCTCAGGTGAGTGAGCGTAGCAGATAAGGATCCATGTACAGTTGAAGTTTACGTACACTTATGTTGGAGTCATTAAAACTCTTCTTTTTTTTTCATCCACTCCACAAATGTATTTTGAACAAACTATAGTTTTGGCAAGTCGGTTAGGACATCTACTTTGTGCATGACACACAAGTAATTTTTCCGACAATTGTTAACAGACAGATTATTTCACTTATAATTTACTGTATCACAATTCCAGTGGGTCAGAAGTAAAAATACACTAAGTTGACTGCCTTTTAAATGGCTTGGAAAAATCCAGAAAATGATATCATGGCTTTAGAAGCTTCTGATAGGCTTGGAGTTTGACTCCAACCTAAGTGTATGTAAACTTTCAACTTCACTGTATGTATGTTCAAAAATACAAGTTTTAACATTTTGACCAATCGAATGGTCAAATGAACAGACTACTCTTGGTCAACCAATATTTATTTTTGTTGGGACAGCCCTATTTGTATGTCTTTGTGTTCAGTAAGAAAGAAGTTGGAAGTAGTTTTGCAAGCCAACTTGCGTTTGCACAATGTCTGGAAGTCTATGTGTAACGCTAGTTAGTAACTTCCTTCAAACTGCATGCAGAGACATGGTATCCACAAGTTTCTTGGACTCTGGAGAAGTAAATAAAGGGCCTTATTGCCAAAATCCCCAAATAAAGTATCCCTTTAACTTCTGTTTGGGTCCTCCTCATCCCTCTGTGTGTGCCAGGTAACTACCTGGGTATGACCCTTCCCATTGTGACAGTGGTGAGGACTGATGACTCCCGCTCCAGCCTATCCAGAGATGTGACGGTGGCCTACTACTTACCATCCCAACACCAGGACCAACCCCCCACGCCCTTTGACCCTGACATCACCATGGAGACATGGCCTGCCACCGTAATCTACAGCAGGTGAGGGGGGTTGTTGACTGGTGTATAAAATCGACCACACAGCCATGCAATATCCATAGACAAACATTGGCAGTAGAATGGCCTTACTGAAGAGCTCAGTGACTTTCAACGTGCCACCGTCATAGGATGCCACCTTTCCAACAAGTCAGTTCATAAAATCTCTGCCCTGCTAGAGCTGCCCCGGTCAACGGTAAGTACAGTTATTGTGAAGCTGAAACTTGTAGGAGCAACAACAGCTCATCTGCGAAGTGGTAGGCCACACAAACTCACAGAATAGAAGTGCGTCTGTCCTCGTTTGCAACACTCACTACCAAGTTCCAAACTGCCTCTGGAAGCAACTTCAGCACAATAACTGTTTATCAGGAGCTTCATGAAACGGGTTTCCATGGCCGAGCATTCTGGTTTTGGCGGATGCCGGGAGAACACTACCTGCCCGACTGCATAGTGCCAATTGTAAAGTTTGGAGGAGCAATAATGGTCTGTGGCTGTTTGTCTTGGTTCAGGCTAGGCCCCTTAGTTCCAGTGAAGGGAAATCTTAATGCTACAGCATACAATGACATTCTAGACAATTCTGTGTTTCCAACTTTGTGAGAACAGTTTGGGGAAGGCCCTTTCCTGTTTCATCATGACAATGCACAAAGCGAGGTCCTTATAGAAACGGATTGTTGAGATCCGTTTGTGGAAGACGTGGAAGAACTTGACTGGCCTGCACAGAGCCCTGACCTCAACTCCATCAAACAAATTGGGATGAATTGGAACGCCGACTGCAAGCCAGGCCTAATCGGCCAACGTCAGTTCTGGCCTCACTAATGCTTTTGGCGGTGAATGGAAGCAATTCCCCGCAGCAATGTTCCAACATCTAGTGGAAACCCTTCCCAGATGAGTGGAGGCTGTTATAGCAGCAAAGGGGGGGACCTACTCTATATTAATGTTCTTGATTTTGGAATGAGATGTTTGACTAGCACATGTCCATATACTTTTAATCATGTAGTGTACACTTAATGTACAACACATTAAGAACACCTTCCTAATATTGAACTGAACCCCCTTTTGCCCTCAGAACAGCCTCAATTCATCGAGGCATGGACTCTACAAGGTGTCAAGTGTTCCACAGGGATGTTTGCCCATGTTGACTCCAATACTTCCCACAGTTGGCTGGATATCCTTTGGGTGGTGGACCATTCTTGATACACACGGGAAACTGTTGAGCATGAAAAATCCCAGCAGCGTTGCAGTTCTTGACACAAACTGGTGCGTCTGGCACCTGCTACCATACCCCATTCAAAGGCACTTAAATCTTGTGTCTTGCCCATTCACCCTCTGAATGGCACACATACACAATCCATGTTTCAAGGTTTAAAAATCCTTCCTTAAAACCTGTTTGGGCTAGGGGGCAGCATTTTCACATTTGGTATTCCTGGGAGTGCATTCTGATGAAGATCAAAGGGAAGTGAATATTTATAATGCTGTTTCTGACTTCTGTTGACTCCAACATGGCGGATATCTTTTTAGGGTTGTGTTGGTCTCTGAGCGCCGTACTCAGATTATGGTTTGCTTTTTCCGTATAGTTTTTAAAAAATCTGACAATGGTTGCATTAAGGAGATCTTTATCTTTAATTATGTGAATTTCTTTAAGTTGATGTGGCTCTGTGCAAATTCACAGGATGTTTTGGAGGCAAAATGGATGTTTTGGATATAAATATGAACTTGATCGAAACAAAACATACATGTATTGTGTAACATGTTGTCCTGGGAGTGTCATCTGATGAAGAATATCAAAGGTTAGTGATTCATTTTCCCTATTTCTGCTTTTTGTGACTGCTCTCTTTGGTTGGAAAATCGCTGTATGCTTTCTGTGACTAGTTGCTGACCTAACATAGTGATCTGTTCTGCTTTCGCCGAAAAGGTTTTTTGAAATCGGACACTGGTTGGATTAAGGAGAATTTTATCTTTTAAAATGGTGTCTAATACTTGTATGTTTGAGAAATTTGAATTATGAGATTTCTGTTGATTGAATTTGGCGCCCTGCGATTTCATCGCTAGTGGAACCCCGTTCCTAGACAGGTTAACCTGTCTCCTCCCCTTTAATCTACACTGATTTTTGAAGTGGATTTAACAAGTGACATCAATAAGGGATCACCTAGTCAGTTTGTCATGGAAAGAGCAGGTGTCCTTAATGTTTTGTACATTCGGTGTATATTTACAAAAATAATGTTTCTATTATAATACATGGATACACATTATTATTGCAACGTGATGATGTAATGATTTAAAGTAACGGTGTAGCCTTTCATCCATCTCTTTCTCTCTACTCCTGTCAGGTCGTTCAGCGGACCCACTACTGAGACCTCTATCCTAGGGGAGATCCATGCTCTGGGCGAGGTGCTGGACTCTCCACAGCTGTGTGTGAGCGAGTCCTTCATCGTGGCCGGCTATACCAGCCCCGCAGCCGCACACCGACACAACGAAGTCTGGTTCCTGGAGCGCTGCTGAAGTGGCTATGTAGCACTACATTATTAACAAAGTAAACAAATGATAAACACTCATTACAGCGAACCAAATCGAAAGCCTCACACAAACCAAAAATAGCAGAATTTCATAAAATTGGGTACGGTTTACGTCAAGGAAACGAGTACACAAGTATGCTTCATTTTTAAAATATATTTTATTTGGGCTGTGGTCTCAGGCAGATAATATAATCGTTTTTTACGATCACTTTGGCACAATTTCAGAACCAAAACGTTCATCACTTGTAACACAGGCTGTCCCATGTTCAAAACATTGCATTGTGCATTCATATATTTAATGAAACCTTGCACTTGCAAAATCATTATTTCAAATAGCAAATGTATCATGAAATACCATAGGAACATTAATTTAGATCACCCACACACAAGATAGTGAAACTCTATGTAGTTGGTCGTACAAAAATTATATATTGTAGTACAAAATATGTGATACATGTAGTACCATAATGAAACATGTAAGTACATTACTAAAATAACTAGTAGAGTGAATACTACAGACACAGTGGAATCATTGAACAAAATGAGACATTTATTGATGAAATACAATAGTCACAACAGGTTTTTGAATCAAAGCAAAAATAATTAGCTACAAAAAAATTAAGAAACTACAGTAAAACGTCAACTGCAGAGCTCCTCACCTGGCTTACTGTAAAAAGCTAAACAATGGATTGATTACTGTACTTCTATATTTCCATCAAACCTGTCTTGTGGGTTTGGCCACAGGTTCTCATCCACATCACAATGGATGTTTTCATTAGCCAAACATCTTGGGAAGAATCTTCTGGTGAATCCAGGCCTGACACAGGTTAGCCGTGATGTCATTGCATGCGTCATCCATGGCCTGGAGAAGGGTGGCTTGTTCATGAGGGCACCTATCATATACCTTCCACCACCATGTGGAGAAAAATTCCTCAATTGGGTTAAGGAGAGAATGGGGGTAAGTACAGGGTGGTAAATTGTGGATGGGCCTGAAACCATGCTTGCACCATTTGAGCATGGTGGAACCTGACATTATCCAACACAATGACATAGGTCACTCCATCAGCTCTACAGACCCGATTTAGCTCATAAAGGAAGGTTACAAGGAGAGCTGCATTATATGATCCAATACGAGGTCTCACCACACCATCTTCCAATATGGCTGCACACATGGTGATGTTGGCCCCACGTTGTCCAGGTACTTGGATGGTTGCACGCTGGCCAATTAAATTCCGACCTCTCCTCGTCTTGGCCAGGTTGAAGCCTGCCTCATCCAAAAAGAGGAATTTGTGATGGTTTTTGTTAGCATCCAGCTCCATCACCCTCTAAAATTTTGGAAAGAGAATTACTGATTGCAATGATGTAGATTTTGGGGGGTATTTTTCACAACAGGCATCTTGAAACTGAACATACCTGAACATACTCGGTCCTCAGTTGCTTCACTCTGTCTGCATTTTTTTCAAAAGGCACACGGTATAGCTGTTTTAGAGACACCTGGTGCCTTTTCAGCATGCGGCTTCCACACTTTTCAACTTATGGCTTCCACATTGTTGAACATTGTCCAAGATGTGCTGCCGATTTCTGTAAGACGAATATCATTTCTGGGCAGAACCAAATTAACCACAGCCCGCTCTTATTGGTCAGTCAGAATTTTGCTTCTGCCTCCCCTATTTGGCCTAGTCTCAATTCTGCAGGGAACATTACAGTTAGACAGGTAGGCCAGTTGAGAACAAGTTCTCATTTACAACTGCGACCTGGCCAAGATAAAGCAAAGCAGTGCGACAAAAACAACGTACAGTCAATAACACAATAGAAAAATCTTTGTACAGTGTGTGCAAATGTAGAAGAGTAGGGAGGTAAGGCAATAAATAGGCCATAGACGCAAAATAATTACAATTTAGCATTAACACTGGAGTGATAGATGTGCAGGTGATGTGCAAGTAGAGATGGTCACATCACCTACTCTGTGGTACACATTGGCATGCAGTATACAGTCATTTGACAATTAAGAGTAGCCTAATGTTTAGTGCATGCTGAAAACTTACTGGTTCTAATTGCAGAAAGTTCTGATGATTGAGGCCACGGTTGATCTTCTGAGGTTTGGTTGATTCATTGTAGTTGCCTCAGTCATTGTCCTGCCATGATTTATGACATGGTCTGCAACTATTGCTCGGATTTCTTTGGACACTTTGCTGTTGTTGCCACTGTCTTGGTCCGTGGCCTTGTCTTCTACCACGTTTCCCCCACACCTCCTCAAACGAGGCCCACGACAAGCACCCCTTCTGAGTAGTGGTCCCCTGCCATTCCTTTGACCACCACGTCTTCCTCGTCTTCTTCCTCCCACTGCTTGACCTCTTGTGACCTGGATCACCTGCAGGCTCCATATTATCTCTGTTGTTGTAGGTGGATACCATTCATTTCACTATATACTCGTACCACAATGTGAAATTAATCATCAGTATTGGAAAAGCAATTACAAGGGCCTGCATACATACTCACCAGACACTTTATTAGGTACACCGGTGTGTTAACGCAAATCACCTGCTCCTCCGAACAGTTAATCATGTGGCTGCCTGCAACTCAGTATATAGGGTGTATAGAGCTTTAGTTGTTTTTCGACCAAACATTAGAACGGGCAAGATGCGTAATCTAAGCAACTTTGGCCGTGGTATGATTGTTGGTGCCACATGGTGATTCCAGCATCTCAGAAACAGCTGCCCTCCTGGGATTTTTACGCACTACAGTCTCTAGAGTTTACAGAGAATGGTGCGATAAACAAAACACATTCAGTGAGCAGCAGTTCTGTGGGAAAAAACACCAATCTGAAAACATGGTCTGGAAAAGTGGTACATGGGACCATAGAAACAGTGTCTGATAAAGAATGATGATGAAATATAACATCCATAGATAATGTTTTCCAATTGGTTCATGTTCCACGGTAATTGGTGTCAATGGATCTCGTTATCCTGAAACTTTCATGATCTAAACATGTAATATTGTTTGTCAGTTTCCATAAAACTCATTTTGAGCAGTTGTATCAATTGATAGTTAGATCATTGTAATGAAATGAATAGGCAGTCATCTCAGATGTAATGTGTGAATTGCATTTTGAAATGGTAGTACATTAAGTTGTCATTTTGAACAGGTGATTTTAGTTCAATGAACAAATGATCTTAGCTTTATGTGTATTGTATCCAAGCAATTGGAAAAAGTGTTAGATTTAAAAATGTGCATTTTGATCATCGGTTGTGAGTTGTCTAGAGTTTCGAAAAATGACATCAATGTTCTGAAATTAGTGCCAAAGGGATTGCAACAAACTAATATATAATACTATATGCCATTTAGCAGATGCTTTTATCCATGACCCTTGGTGTTGTAAGCCCCGTGCTCTACTGACTGAGCTACACAGGACTGCAATATGTGTCTCTCCAAATATCTACAGCTTTCTCATCACATCAGTATGTCAATTTACTTTACTATATTAAATGTAGTTTTACAGGGACCGTTCACATTAAGTGCCTGTTTTTAGCCGGCCGGCTAATTTAACTGCAGTCCCTGGGAAAGATATTAAACACAATTTAAGATGACAAGCACACAATGAGCACATGCAGCGCAGCACAGAGTACAACAGGACAAGGAAACGTATGACAGGAGCGTGTAGTATCGTTAAGACCGAGGTATTTCACAAGAGTTCAGCTCATGGTTTCTAAGGATGTTGCATTTCAGGCTCTATTGTCAGTGGGTGTTCATCAGCTTGGTGCCAGTCTGTTACTGTGTGTCGGCCATGTTGTTGGGCAAGGCAACAGTATTCAGTTGTTAGATACAGGAGTGGTTGTACATAGCGTACCTACTACGCTGTGTGGATGGAATATGGTGCTTTCATCATTGTAACCTCTCTGGGATAGGCGGGATGCTTGCGTCCCACTTGGCCAATAGCCAGGGAAAATGCAGAGCGCCAAATTCAAATAAAAAACTTCCATTAAATCACACATTTTAAGATACCAAATTAAAGCTACACTCGTGAATCCAGCCAACATGCCACATTTCAAAAAGGCTTTTCGGCAAAAGCATAAAATGATATTATCTGATGATAGCACAACCGTAAACAGAGAGAGTAGCATATTTCAACCCTGCAGGCGCGACACAAAACGCAGAAACAAAAATATAATTCATGCCTTACCTTTGACAAGCTTCTTTTGTTGGCACTTCAATATGTCCCATAAACAGCACACATGGTCCTTTTTGTTAGATTAATTCCATCGATATATATCCAAAATGTCCATTTATTTGGCGCGTTTGATCCAGAAAAACACCGCTTCCAATTTGCG
The DNA here is from genome assembly GCF_002021735.2 of Oncorhynchus kisutch. Taxonomy (NCBI): domain Eukaryota; kingdom Metazoa; phylum Chordata; class Actinopteri; order Salmoniformes; family Salmonidae; genus Oncorhynchus; species Oncorhynchus kisutch. The sequence continues at coordinate 30,432,150 of NC_034194.2, read as the reverse complement.
CAACATCACTACAAAATATCTCAAAAGTTACCTGTAAACTTTGCCAAAACATTTCAAACTACTTTTGTAATACAACTTTAGGTATTTTTAAACGTTAATAACCGATCAAATTGAAGACGGGACTATCTGTGTTCAATACAGGAAGACAACAAACTCAAGCATGCTTTCTAGTCTTGCGCAACTATCAAACAGGACACATAACGTGACACTTCTTCAAGATGGCCGTACTTCTTCATTACACAAAGGAATAACCTCAACCAATTTCTAAAGACTGGTGACATCCAGTGGAAGCGGTAGGAACTGCAAACCAGTCCCTTAGAAATCTAGTTTCCTAATGAAATCTAATTTGACTAGACAGAGACCTAAAAAAAAAAAATCTGAATGGTTTGTCCTCTGGGTTTTGCCTGCTACATAAGTTCTGTTATACTCACAGACATGATTCAAACAGTTTTAGAAACGCCAGTGTTTTCTATCCATATCTACTATATGCATATCTTATATTCTGTTGATGAGTAGCAGGAAGTTGAATTTGGGCATGCTATTTATCCAAAAGTGAAAATGCTGCCCCCTATCCCGAAGAAGTTTTAGTGACTAAATGACAGCAAATTCACATGGAAATCAGAGTGGCTGTGTTCAAGACAGTTCAGTGTGTGACGTAGAAGATATTCCCATGAGATACAGGGTTTTGCATGTGGAGGAGAGCACAGTAAAAACTTTGGAAAGATGTAATTTCAGCACGTCATATTCACTTTGCCATTTGTATCAATCTATATATGATGAAATCATAGGATATATATATATATATATATATATATATATATATATATATATATATATATATATACCATTCAAAGTTTGGGGTCACTTAGAAATGTCAATTTAAAATAACATCAAATTGATCAGAAATACAGTGTAGACTTTGCTAATGTTGTAAATGACTATTGTAGCTGGAAACGGCTGATAAAAAAAAAAAATGAATATCTACATAGGTGTACAGTGGCCCATTATCAGCAACCATCACTCCTGTGATCCAATGGCACGTTGTGTTAGCTAATCCAAGATTAGCATTTTAAAGGCTAATTGATCATTAGGAAACCCTTTTGCAATTATGTTAGCACAGCTGAAAACTGTTGTGCTGATTACAGAAGCAATAAAACTGGCCTTTAGACTATTTGACAATCTGGAGCATCAGCATTTGTGGGTTCGATTACAGGCTCAAAATGTCAAGAAACAAAGGCCTTTCTTCTGAAACTCGTCAGTCAGTTCTTGTTCTGAGAATTGAAGGCTATTCCATGCGAGAAATTGCCAAGAAACTGAAGATTTCGTACAAGGCTGTGTACTACTCCCTTCACAGAACAGCGCAAACAGGCTGTGCTAACATAATTCGATTAGCCTTTTAAAATGCTAAACTTGGATTAGATAACACAACGTGCCATTTGAACACAGTGATGGTTGCTGATAATGGGCCTCTGTACACCTATGTAGATGTTCTATAAAAAACAATCAGCCATTTCCAGCTACAATAGTCATTTACAACATTAACAATGTTTATACTGTATTTCTGATAAATTTTATGTTTTAAAGGACAACATTTTTTTTGCTTTACTTTCAAAACCAAGGACATTTCTTTGTGACCCCAAACTTTGAGAGAGAGAGAGACTGTCTGTCTGTCTGTCTGTCTGTCTGTCTTTGCACACTCTTGGCATTCTCTCAACCAGCTTCATGAAGAATGCGGTTGGAACCAAAAATCTCAAATTTGGACCAAAAGACAGATTTCCACTGGTCTAATGTCCATTGCTTGTGTTTCTTGGCCCAAGCAGTTCTCTTCTTTATTATTGGTGTTCTTTAGTAGTGCTTAATTCCTGCTAAAAAGTGATGAAATTAAAAGCTATTTTATCATGTATACTTGCATCCCTTTGGTATGTCATAGAATAAAGCAAAGAAGCTGTGAAAAGAGAGGAATTATTGCTTATTCTACAAAGATATTCTAAAATGGCCTGGACACATTTTTTGGTACCCCTTAGAAAAGATAATAAATAATTGGATTATATTGATATTTCAAACCAATTTATTTCTTTAATTAGTATCACACGTCTCCTATCTTGTAATCAGTCATTCAGCCTATTTAAATGGAGAAAAGTAGTCACTGTGCTGTTTGGTATCATGGTGTGCACCACACTGAACATGGACCAGAGAAAGCTGAGGAGAGATTTGTCTGAGGAGATCAGAAAGAAAATAATAGACAAGCATGGTAAAGGCTACAAGACCATCTCCAAGCAGCTTGATGTTCCTGTGACAACAGTTGCAAATATTATTAAGAAGTTTAAGGTCCATGGAACTGTAGCCAACCTCCCTGGGCGCGGCCGCAAGAGGAAAATCGACCACAGATTGAACAGAAGAATAGTGCAAATGGTAGAAAAAGAACCAAGGATAACTGCCAAAAAGATGCAAGCTGAACTCCAAGGTGAAGGTACGTCAGTTTCTGATCGCACCAGCCGTCACTTTTTGAATGAAAATGGGCTCCATGGAAGAAGACCCAAGAGGACTCCACTTCTGAAAGAAAAACATAAAGCCAGACTAGAATTTGCTAAAATGCATATTGACAAGCCACACTCCTTCTGGGAGAATGTCCTTTGGACAGATGAGTCAAAACAAGCTTTTTCGCAAGTCACATCAATCAGCTCTTTTCATAGAAACGCTTTCAAAGAAAAGAACACCATACCTACAGTGAAACATGACTCCGTTCTTGGGCTGCATTACTGCACCTGGCACAGGGGGCCTTGAATCTGTGCAGGGCACAGTGAAATCTGGAGGTATTCTGGAGCAAAATGTACTGCCCAGTGTCAGAAAGCTCTGTTTTAGTCGCAGGTTATGGGTCCTCCAACAGGATAATGACCCAAAACACAGCTAATAGCACCCAAGAATGAATAAGAACAAAACATTGGACTATTCTGAAGTGGCCTTCTATGAGTCCTGATCTGAATCCTATTGAACATCTATGGAAAGAGCTGAAACTTGCAGTCTGGAGAAGGCACCCATCAAACCTGAGACAGCTGGAGCAGTTTGCTCAGGAAGAGTGGGCCAAACTACCTGTTAACAGGTGCAGAAGTCCCATTGAGAGATACAGAAAATGTTTGATTGCAGTGATTGCCTCTAAAGGTTGTGCAACAAAATATTAGGTTATGGGTCTCATCATTTTTGTCCATGCCATTTTCATTTTGTGTTATTAATTACAATATTATGTTGAATAAAAAATGAAAAGCAAAGTCTGCTTTCTATTAAATATGGAATAAACAATGGTGGATACCAATTACGTTTCAAGTTATTACAGAGGAGATTGTGCATTCGTTGTTTTTTGTGGAGGTGTACCAACAAATTTGTGTGTGTGTGTGTACACACACACAGTATCTACCATTTGTATACATATCTGGTTTATTATTCAACAAGTAATTCTTTTCACTCTACTATACGAACTGACTGAAGTTATGCGTAAAGACTGATATCTGATTTGATTCATTTTAAATATGTATGTTTTGAGATTAAATGTTTACTCTGGTTGAATGGGCAGGATTTTAGAACCTCATCAGGTTCTATATAATGGTTTTATCTGATAGAAAAAGAACCCTCGGTGGTCTGGGGTGTCGTTCTCAATGCAGTTGTGATGTGGATGTTGGTGAAAGATACATCTATATTTTCTATAATAAATGGAATAACTGGGTAGCCATACGAAGACTAACAGAATTAAATAACCTTGTATTTGTCACTTGGTTGTTGGCCGTAGATTTCATTGATCTCCGTTTTAAAGAAGTCTTCACATTTCATTCATTATATCCCTGGTTGTCATTATTATAGTTTTCTTGCCTTAAACCAGTGCTTGACTTGGGCAGGAGCTCACCGAAGCTGGGTACCGGCACCTCAAATATTCTACTGCTTGAGCTCCTGATCCTCTTATAGAATATCAGCTCAAAGGTATTGTGGAGCTCCTGCACCTACATTTAAACAGTACAGGCATCCAAAATGAGTACCGGCACTTATTCCAGTCCAAGTCAAGCACTGCCTTAAACAGTCTGTAGTTCTCAACCTACTGTAAGCGTTCATTTGGCCAAGTCTTGTTCATTTTAATATGTGAGTCTTCTGACAGGAGGAACATGAGGTTTCCTGAGTGTCCTGTCAAAACACAATGTGTACCTGTAATACTTTCCTCATTACATTGTGTTCCAATGTGTGTTTAAATGCAATCATTATATGATCTGACAATATGATTTATCATTCCCCCCGCCCCCCAGACAGACACACAGCTAGTTGTCAGTTGAGTTATGGTTTTACTCTGATGCTCAAAGTTTAGTTCTAATTCCTGTTTTCAAAGTGTTTTATATTTATATTTTCATCAGTAGAGTCACGCTATATCATTTGGGCCTAAACCAGGTGTTTATAACCTCAAGTAATGTGTTCTGTTATATGTATTTCTTGACTATTTCAGCTACAAGCTGTATAGATTTCAGCTACAAGGAACCAATGCAAAAGGGGACACTGTAACGTGTCTATTTTAATTATTGCAAAAGATAGACAACTTTTTATTTATTTATCTGTGCCTCTTTTTCACTGAATACAATGATTTGTGCACTGCAATACGGAGGATCAGCACCCAAATGTTGCAAATATTTTTGAAAGGGATTCACTGATTATACAAACTAAAATGTGCTTCCATCAAATACACAATGGGGCTGAGGAGAACAGGGATGTCTAAGAGGGGATCTGGGGAGAAGAGGGGGATGAGAATCAGACGATAAAAGGCTTCAGTTTAGCCCACACATCGATGGTCCCTCTGTCACTGAAAAGGCGCTGCATGGTCAATCCAATGTCTGCATTGGCACTGCAGCATTTACAGTGATACGACCTCTGGAGAAGTCCGGGCATTCATACTTTTTGCACTTTGTGGTGCAAGACGTTTTCAAGGAAGAGAGTTTGTGTTTATACAGGACCTCCCGCCCTCACCTACTGTCAATCAATCATGTCACTGCGGTGCTATACGGAGCCATCTGCATTGTTACAGAATTTGAGAGGCGCACAACGATGCAGTACGGAGCTCAATTTGGCCTCTGCGTGCCTCTGCAGGCTCCGCTGCATAAGTCTTTATCCTGCCTTTGTTTTTGGTGCCAAAAGTCATCTTGCGGACCAGTGGTCTTGCTTGACAGATTTCCCATCAATCAGTTTAGTAGCTACTTGAGACCGACTTAGCAGAGAACATAAGTTATGTACCTAACTATGGATCTATGAAACCGAAGGATGACCGTGACAAGTAAGTGTTACAGTCCTCACAGTAAATGATGCCTTGCATCAGCCAATCATCGAGACCATATCAAAAATGTAATGCCCTATGACCTAGAAGCGGGATTTACCTCATCCTCTTTGCCTGGAATGCTGGAAACAGGTTCCCGAGCGGGAAAAAATGACAGTCACAGTCATCCTCCGGTCTCATAGATCCATAGGTATGTACATGAATCTATTTCGACCTCACTCAGACCGTCACTGATAAGTGTTATAGTCCTTACCTTAGATGATTGTGTCAACAAGGTCGCGAGGAACTGAGGATTCCCCATCTCCAACACCTCAGCAGCGAGCAAGATGGCGGAGCTCAGAAGAGCGAGAGTGATACGTAGTAAATGTCCATGGCGAGGACCGTTTGGCAGATAAAGTAGCACCTTTCAGGGCCGCTCCAAGATGTGGCCACACCTCCTGGGGCTAGTTGACCCTGACCCATGTAGGCCTTGGAGATGGTATCCAACATCCAATGGGAGAGACGCTTTTTAGAGACCGGCAGGCCAAGCTTCTTGCCATCGTAAAACACAAACAGTTGTTGGGTGCGTTTCAGAGATTGCATCTTGGACATGTATGCCCGTAGCCCCCTGACCAGGCACAGGGAAAGCAAGTTTTCGTCCTCGCCAGATTGGGGCATTCTGTCCTCTGCTTGCACTATCTCCACCAACTGGTTAATGTGCTGAGAGGAAAGCACTTTAGGTAGAAAGGACAGGCTCCACAGCATGGACACACCCATGTCCTCAGCCTTCCACCTCAAACAGTCCACACTTACAGAGAGGGCATGTAGCTCGCTTACACGCAAAGAGACCCAGGAGAAAAGCAGTTTTTAGGGAGAGAGATTTAAAGTCAGACTGAGCTATCGACTCCTATGGAGGCCTAGCCAGGGCCCTTGGGACCAGGGCCATGCAGAACGCGGGCTGGCCGCCGGACACCCTTCAGAAACTGCGACACAAGAGGATGACTGCTCAGCTTGTGGCCATTCACCATGTCATGAGAAGTTTAAATGGAGGCATGTCTTGCTAATGTCCAGATGGGACTGGAGAAAACAAAGGACAAGAGGGACAGGACAGGTAACTGGGTCTAGATGTCTAGCGTCACACCAAGAGGAGAATAGTCTCCATCTGAGAGCATAAAGCGACTGAGTGGATGGGGCTCTCGCTATTCTGCGAGTCTCATGAATAGCCACAACTAGCTCCTGAGAGATAGACTTGTCATTGGCCATACCCACAGCTGAAGGGAAGCGGGGTTGGAGTGCCAAATCAGGCAGGAGGTATGGCCTGGTTGGAAGAGGCCAGAGTGACCAAAGTCTGCCTGGCCATCTCAGCGCTTCTGGTAGGACCCTGTGGTGTCGATGCTTTATCCAATGAAGAACCTGAAATCAGAGGCAACGGGGGAAAAGCGTACAACAACACTTTAGGCCACTCTTGAGACAGAGCATCCAGGCCAAGAGTGGCCCTTAGACCCCTCAGAGAGCATGGAGTCACACGGTACATATAAAACCAAGGAGGTACTGAATGGAAAAATAGACCAACCGACTATGAATAGTGCAGTTAGTCCCGTGAGGGAGCTAACTAAATTAACCTACTGACAGGAAAGTTAGGGAGTGAATGTTATTTATAATAAGGGTTACATGGAGAAAAACAGACTTCTTAAATTAAAATGTCCCTCCCTTCAGCAAAATATATTTTACCTAAACCCTCCCAGAACACTTTAAAGAAAACAAGTGACCCTCCTGCCCTTATACCCCAAATAATAATTCAAACAGAGTGGGTAGCAGTGAACATGTGTAACGTTTACCCTTACTTCTTGGTCAGACCAGAGCCTTAGATATGCAGTTTTAGAAACTGCTCTTGGATCTGTAAGTGGCAATGCAGGAATTTTGATAGCACACAGGGTTGTGGGCCAGAAGGTTGTGGGTTCGCAGACCACCGTAGACAAGAGTAGGGGTGGAGAGATCCCTTTTATAATAAAATCATTGCATGCATGAATCTATCATTGTATTTGCAGGTCTAAGAAAAAAATGGCCTTTTATAAACATTTCATGCAATTCTACGTCATTTTACACATTAGCAGAATATTTTTTTAATACCACACAAATTAGCGAAATAACAGGCTCAGAATGGACAGGGAGATAGGCCTATGGGTTCATCATATTTCTCCAATGCCAAATCAGTGTGTCTTGTTTGCAATGAAAATGTCGATGTTTGCAAATAATTAAATCTGAAATGTCATTAGGAATCTGAGCATGGTACTTTCAAAAGTTAGACCTACCTACTCAGAGAAATGTAAGCTTTAAAGCTACAATATGTAACTTTTTGGGCGACCCGACCAAATTCACATAGAAATGTGGGTTATAGATACAGTATGTCCTTCTCATTGAAGCAAGTCTAAGAAGCGGTAGATCTGTTATAGGTGGCTATTTCTATGGTTCCTGTGCTTACATTTCATTTTGCGTCTTTTACTTTCCGTTTTGCACACCAGCTTCAAACAGCTGAAAATACAATATTTCTGGTTATGGAAAATATATTTCACAGGGATTCTCTCCACAATGACTGCTTGTTATGTCACATAAACTGAAATCTATTAGAATTTTTGCAACCAGGCTGCATAGTGCACCTTTAACTGCTGGGTACCCTTCTTCCATGGCATAACCTAAGCCTTGCGTTCTTATGTTTGTATTCTTTTCGCGAAGTTGATTGTAGGTGGACTTGATTCATCAGCCCTGGCAAAGTGTTCCCATTTTGAACAATTTCATGTGTCTGAAGTTGGAACTCCTAACTGCCTAACCGGCAGGCCCAGAGAGCAAATCAAGTGCATCTTAAGTTCTACCGCTGGCCAATCAGATAGATCAGATCACAGTGTCTGGAGTTTCCTCGAGACAAAGACAGTAAAAATAAGCCTCGAACGCACAGCAAAGTTTATACTGTGAGAATTCAAAACTTTTAAAACTATGACTATAGAGAGACTCAACGAATACAGCAAAGAGCGCTGTTTTTATGAGTAAGTTCATGTTTAAATTGTTATTCAGCGCTGTCAACACTTTTAGAATCCATAAAATGAGCCTATTCCAGGACTGCAGCTGCAATGAATGAGTATAGCAAAGTGGGAACAACTTGCGTTGTTATATTAGCGGCTTTTTTATATGTATATATATATATTGAGGAATATTTAACTTTCTCTGGTCATAGAAGTAACAACACGAATTGGTGGTGCATGAGGCAGAAATAATGCAGTCCGACTTTCGCCATCAGTTGTGTTCTCGTTTCTCAGCGGAGGGAGTGAGAGAGGAGGGACGGTGAGTTGAGAGGCAGTCTCATCTCTGTCCCCTCCCTCAGACTGACCATCACATGCAGGCCATCAGTCCAGTAAAAAAAAAATATTATGTTCACTCAGCTGGGCCTCACAAGTAATACAACATATTATCTATTACCATTGTGATCATATACCATTTGTTTTTCAAATATAATTTTTAAATGGTCGAGAAGAACAACATCTTCAGAGTAATTCAAGCAAAGCCAGTATGCGGTGATAATGTATTGGGCCTATAGCTTACTGCAGAAACCTCAATGCTACAGAACTGTTTCTAATTGGTTAATGTTGCAAAGGCTTACGTTTTATAGTCAGATTTTTTTAAATCTGAATGGTAGATCTAGACTTGCTTTTTGACAAAGAAAGTGATCTTGACACAGAAAAGGTTGGTGACCACTGCTTTATATAATCGGATCCGTTTTATTTTCTTCTAAATCTTAAGCTAACAAGGGGTAGGCCTGTGATTTTACCCAATTTCTTCTTCAAAAAAGAACTAGGCCTATGGCATACCATCTCATGCCCGCTTAATACGAGTCTTGGTTTTAACTTAACACCTTCACTGACATGGAGGTAGGCTATTTAAAGAGTGGTATAAAGTACTTAAGTAAAAATACTTTTAAGTACAATTTAAGTTGTTTTTTGGGGTATCTGTATTTTACTTTACTATTTATATTTTTGACTACTTTTACTTCACTATATTACTAAAGAAAATGATGTACTTTTACTCCATACATTTTCCCTGACACCCACAAGTACACAAGTTACAATTTGAATGCATAGCAGTACAGGACAAAGGTCAATTTCACACACTTATCAAGAGAACGACCCTGGTCATCCCTACTGCCTCTGATCTGGTGGACTCACTAAACAAAAATGCTTCCTTTGTAAATGATGTCTGAGCATTAGTGTGCCCCTGAATGTAAAAAAAAAAAACTGAAAAAAGGAAATTGTGCCATCAGGTTTGCTAAGTATAAGGAATTTGATGTATAGCATTTACTTTTACACAGCACCGCCATTGGTTAGGCAGCACACAAAAACGTTTTTTATCAGCAAGAGTTGAGCAGGCCGGGGCTCAGGGTTGGAATATCCATTGCAGTGTGTAATGCAGCCTAGTTTTATTTACACCATCCCAGCAGACCTTCCCCAAACTGTTGCCACAAAGTTGGACACACAGAATCGTCTAGAATGTTTTTGTATGCTGTAGCGATAAGATTTCCCTTCACTGGAACTAAGGGGCCTAGCCCCAACCATGAAAAACAGCCCCAGACCATTATTCCTCCTCCACCAAATTTTACAGTTGGCACTATGCATTGGGGCAGATCGTGTTCTCCTGGCATCCGCTAAACCCAGATTCGTCATTCGGACTGCCATAGTGAAGTGTGATTCATCACTCCAGAGAATGCGTTTCCACTGCTCCAGAGTCCAATGGCGGCGAGCTTTACACCACTCCAGCCGACGCTTGGCATTCTCATGGTGATTCCAAAGGATCGAGTTCTCTCTCCACGCTGGTCTAGCAATGGTTCTGTACTGCTGCTGCTCATTTCATGGCACAGTTTGCAAATAACAAATAGTAGATACAAATAATATACTTACTCATGATATACTACTACCAGGTAAACCAACTTTGCAGTTTACATTTAATTGAGAAGGTTTTCAACCCACAACGTTTATCACATCAACTGGCTACACACGGAGTCATAGACAAATGTGCGCACCACACAGATAGGTGCAATATTACGGGATATTCATTAGAAAACATTGAGTTAGGTTTGGCTTTTGAAGCCAATAGTGGCTAACCAGGGGAGGGATAATTATTTCAGCACCATTTCAACTTAAACATTTCAACATAATCAAATCACCTATGCTTAGTCTTAGACAGTGACAACTAAAATATACCAAAAACTACTTCAACAATCAACATAAGCTAAATATGATGTGGCTGTCCATTGTTCTGATTTATGTGTGTGTGTGTGTGTGTGTGTGTGTGTGTGTGTGTGTGTGTGTGTGTGTGTGTGTGTGTGGCTACATATTGAACATCTATCCTCTCAGGCCAGGGGCACAATATATGAATTTATGGTTGGATCAGAATAGCTGTTATAATCATTGGCCAGTATGTATAATTAAGTCCAAATCCCTCTCTCCATCCATGGCTAATTTAGGAAAGGGCCCATTTTAGCTAGCTATTCACCGGAGGACAACGACCGAACGAGATGCACAGTGAGTTTCTGCCAATAACGTAGGCTCTTGATGTGATGTGATTAGAGTGATGCCAAATCTAAACTGCTTTACCTTGACACTTTTTTTTGGTGCGCCAGGACCATTCATAGTTGAGCTCACCCAGTTTAGCTCAACGCTGATTGGCTATTATTTTTACTATCTAGGGAGGCCAAATGCTGCTGGCTTCGCTTGCATTCAATGGACCAGGCAGCATCAGATAAATGGCCTACACATAAACAGAGAGAGGGGCGCTGTTTTGCTTGCTTGGATGCTTTCTCCGGTGAGATATATTCAGCCTCTTGCGAATTGAAGGAAAATTATGAAACACTGAGAGATGAAAGATCAATTATAATTGACACAAGTTGTTGCAGTAGTAGTTAAGACAATGGATCTAGAGCTGTACAGGTTCATTGTGGACTTTCAAGTAACAGTCGGGTAGCAGGTAGAGGTGAGCCAGGTAAGATTGGGCCAGGCACTTCCAGGTGTCAGGCCAGGGTGTCCTCAGTCCCCCCGGAAAGGGAGACAGAGAAAGAGAAAAGATTAGGAGGGTTAGTGAGAGCATGGCTAAGACCATAGTACACCACATGCACTGGGGGTAGAGAATAATCAATAGTGTTGCTGTGGATACTGGATAATCTGACTAACACACACACCTCATTGTGATACTGTAAACCTACTTATGTTACTTTTCTGAGTCAATTCAGGTTGCATTCAATGTCCTGCATTTGTGTAAACCATGGCAGCCAGCATTGTAAATAGAGAGATGTGCAGAAAGATGATCAGCCTCTGTGTCTGTAGATCCTTTCCCCTTAATTTATTTTTCATGCCAGCCAGGTCCAAGTTTTCAAAGAAACACAATTTATTTAAATCTTCAGTTGAGTAAAATAAGGTGTCTATTGCTTCAAACCTTGTTTTCACATCTTGTTACCTCGTAAATAACTATCAACCATGGATAGCCACAAGAATAATAAGGTGAGGAAACAGTCCATGTCAGTGTAACGGATGTGAAACGGCTAGCGCGCCCGGGTATGGGCGAGGGGACCGTCTAAAGTCATACTGTTACATCAGCCAGGCCCATATTTTTAAAGAAACACTATTCATTTAAATCTCTAGTTGAGTAAAATAAGTAGTTTTGTTCTGGTCACAAAATAATCCAGAAGATTATGGTAAACTGCGCCACACTCAGGCAGAAAAAAATAATGTTCTATTCTCAGCCAGGCCCGTCTTTTCAAAGAAAACACTATTTAATTATACCACTATTTGAGCAAAATAATTCGTTTTGTTGTGATCACAAGAAATCCTAACATTTCAAGTAAAGAGCAAAACAATCTGAACGTTCAACAAGATCTCACACTCAATTCCTGCAAATATGTACAAAAAGTATTTCACCAGATTTTGTGCGTTTCTGTACGTTGTTGTGCGACTTTATTCGTAGGAAAATACATTTTTGGTGGGCAAACTTCTGAACAATATTTTTTAAGTTATTTGTTTATTCAACGTTGCATTTTTTGTGTCCCACGTTTTTTATTTTATTTAACTAGGCAAGTCAGATAAGAACTGATTCTTATTTACAGCGACAACCTACCGGGGAACAGTGGGTTAACTGCCTTGTTCAGGGGCAGAACGACAGATTTTTACCTTGTCAACTCGGGGAGTTGATATAGCAACCTTTCGGTTACTGGCCCAACACTCTAACCTCTAGGCCACTTGCCGCCCCATTTATTTATGTATAGTTTTTTTAGACGTGTTAACAACCCAATATTGTTAACCAACCAAGTTGTCACCGAAATAATTATAATATAATAGAAGCTTTACGTAGTTTTTTATTTTATTAATGCAAATACTGTTTTCTATGCTTGTTTTTGCTTGATACTTTGGGATACTGGTGCACTTGTTGTCAGAAAGGACCCTTTTCCCTGTAAGTAACAATAGGCCTACACGATTTTTTCTTCATAACGCATTCCATATTCCTTGTGAGCATTACACATTACACAATTTTCGTCAAAATGAATTTTATACAAGGCTATGTCGAATTTTACGGCGGTTGCCAGATTGGAGAAAAATACAGATTTGTTGTTGTTTGTATTGGTATCGATGAAGGTATTTGATTGGGGAATGGGGACATAATAATAATAATTATAATATATGCCAAAGTATAAACGAAAAACAACCATAGAAAAGGCCATTGTCATTAATACAAATAAAAACGTAAGGTTACTATTATATTACAAGTCTTTCGGTGACAACCTGGTTGATTAATATTGTTTTTTATTAAACTAAATGTGGGACATAAAAAAAGGCAGTGTAGAACACCATTGCCTAAAATGCATTGCTCCAATAACTTTCAAAAGATTGTTCCAAAGTTTTCCCCCAAAACGTGTATTTTTCTATGAATTAAGTCGCACAAGAATGTGTGACTTTTCCTACAAATTAAGCCACACAAAAACGCACAAAATCTGATGAAATACTTATTATATTATAAATGCATATTGTCACATAACATGACGCTGGAGAGACGAAGCAGGTACGGGGAGTAAAACATTTCATATAGAACCGACATGGAACGAGACAGTAACAGCGTCAGCACACGGGTAATACAGACAAAAACAATTAATGCAGCAGCAGGGAACAGAGCAAGGGAACTGACAAATATAGGGGAGGAAATAAACAGGTGATGAATGAGTCCAGGTGAGTCCAATATTGCTGATGCGCGTGATGAGGGAAGGCAGGTGTGCGTATTAGATGGTAGGAGTGCGTGATGCAGGGCAGCGCCAGGGGGAGAAGAGCGGGAGCAGACGTGACACATATTTGCACGAATTGAGTGTGATATTGTGTAGCCTATAGATAGCGCACATAAAAATGACTTTTGCTGAACGAAAAAAAAAAGAGTTAAATAGGTTTCCATCCCATTTTTAACTCTAGGCCTACTGATGCTCACTCTGGTATTGTCACTTGCGTTTTAGTCAACAGCTCGCTGATATAGTGCTGGTAAAACCTTACATGATGAGATTATTATGGACAAAAGCGCGAGATTATTTTCATTTGTCAAATGGCCGCTAAGCATCTATCATAATGTCACCAGAAAAATACCCTAGATATTTACTGAAAGGACCATCAAGCTCATTACCATGCACATTCACCACCTTGTGAAGTTCATCATCATTTATTTCATCTGTAGCCTAATAAACTGCATGCATTCCCATAATGTTGTGACATTTTTTATCCAACATGTACTTTACTCACATAAAAAGGTTGGATGGAAACCTGGTTAAAGGAAAACTCCACCCCAAAACGATCTTTTGGCATTTATTTAATTAGTCAATTGTTGATATAGTCCCAACATGTTTTGCATGTTCGCAAACAAGTTTTCAAGATATAGAACTTTCAAAATACAGAAATACAGCAAGTAGGCGGCTGGAATTATAATTTAGACAAATGTGTGCAAGCCAACAGGAGACTTTTAACCTAAGTAACCTTATCAGATTAAAACATTGTGACTGGTTGTGTTTATGCCACATATAAAAGGTAATACAGTTTAGATGTTCAATTCTAAATATTTAGGCTAAAGGCTATTGAAGCGTTAGGTTCAAGGTGCACAAGGAATAGCAGCCACAGAACATGTGGCCACATTATTATAGGACGACTTGGGAGAATGATGATCTGTAACAGACAGTGCATCTCAGGATGAGACGTAAAAATACAGCCAGACTGGGCTGCTACTGTACCTTTGTAGACCTTATAAACTGCAGAGAGTAGACTTACAACTGATCCAAATGGAATTAAACATTCAAATCACAAGGCTTTTCGTTGTTATTCAATTTACATTTTCACTGCAGCCTAGAGTAGAATGTTGTACTCACTTGTAAACAATAATGCAGGTATTCATTGCATGAAGACACAATCAATAGGGGAGCTTTTTTGAGGTGGATGTCTCATGTCTTCACTGTTCTTTTATGTGCGGTTCTGGACCTCTTAGTTGTTTAGCACCCCCTAGTGGCGGTTGAATTTAAGCAGCCTATGATTTACCTGCTTGTGTCATGTGACAGGAAGCAGTTTCAGAAGGGAAGCAATGTGTAAGATGTGCAAGTGTGACAGAGTAGTTACAATGCTTCAACATCCTTACTTATAAGCTTTGTATGACGCAATGTCTGAATCACCCCTCATCCCCACTCCAGCTATGCTCTTGACCCAGAAGACTTGCGTCCCCCCTCCTCCACCAGGCAAGTTCGGGGAAGTAGAACTCTACAAGCAAGAGTGGAAGCATCCTTCAGTAGGTTTATAATTGAACACATTTATGAAGATTTTACACTATTGTGGAGAGATGTACTGTTTGGATTCTTTACATACAATAGAAATAAGCGGAATCATTTTTATGTAATTAATTTCATTATTCTTTTGGCCAAATTTCATATACAAATGTAAATTTACAAACAGAAAACCACATTTTCGTACCCTACAAAAAGAAATTGAACTGTATTTTAAGACGGTTAAATGCTCTACTAACAAAAAAGCTGTTAGAATTGTAAGTGTATGCATGTCCCTTAAGGTCCTTGTGTAATTGTAATGTGATATTGTACCCCCTAGCTCGATTGTCTATTGTTTGTAATCTATGTATGCTTGTGTTCCCTCATGTGCTTTATGTATTGATTTGATATTAATAAAAAACATTTTTTTTAAATAATAAAAAAAAAAGAGTGGAAGCATCCAAGCCAAGTTGGCTAGCTATTTCCAGACATAAATTAGAGAACACCTCAATCTGACAATTTTACTCGCCCTATCAGAGCTGGTTAGGCAGTTTTCATGTTATCCAGAGCGTTAGTGACTGTAACTGTACAGCTGGCAACAATTTAATGACTTTTATTTTAATTTTTTACCGATGTTCACATATTCAACGGGTGTTGAGCGTTCGTAAATCCATCAATTATTCTGCGCTCTGGCAAACAAACGAGAGTGCTCTGAAATCGGAGTCCATTGAGAACTCACAACCACTACACCACTTAGCTAAGAATGACGTGAATAATTAAGAAAATAAATGTTGGGTAATTAGTTATATTATAGTTGGGTTACTGCCTGGCAAGTTCGATGTATTAGTAGCCAACTAACTAACATACTACTGTAATTCTATGCAGTTCGTAAGGATAGTGTAGCTAACAAATTGTCAGCCAACATAACGTAACTTATTTGAAATGTCATAACTTTATTACATTGCTCAACATTTGTCATAATTAGTTAAAGCAATATTTTACGCCATTTACTTCAAATCTGAAAACGTTGTGAAGCCACGCCCATTTTCTGCAGAATTTCATTTATGGGCCCTAAAAGCACGGAAATCGTGTCCACTGCTTTTATACTTCGGAATTTGGCGAATTTAGTACGACATTCTGGAACTTTTGGCATACTAACTCTATCCATGCTATGACCAATACGCATACCATATACTCAATTTACGTCGAGTGGAAAAACATAGTAAGATAAGTACCAAAACACTTTGATATAAGGGAGGCACATGGCAAGCAGATGAGGAAATTTGGCTAGGGTGGAAGAAATTAGAAATGTCTTAAAAAATGGAAGGTAAATCAGGAGGAGGCCAGATCTGGTGGGACCATTCTAGTAGATTAGAGGGCAGATAGACATGTGAACGATAGCCACATCTCTGCTATAAAGTGTATATTTCACAAAGTTACCGGGATGTCGTTACCAGTACACTCGTAACAACCTAAGTATTACGAAATTTATATTCGATCAAATAAGCCACACCTAGCAAATAAGTCATTACATTTTTTTGTTAACCAAATTCGACACTGTCATTGACCTCCATACAATAACTTCTCACTTGATGAGAGAAAAAACGCCACCTGTTGGAGAAGATCGATTTTGGGCCCAGCTCCCCCCTTCCTCTCTGACCAAGGCAAAGAAAAACGGTAAAGGCATCGCGCCTCCCCAATCCTTACATAGCGGAGGTGAAAGTTCAGCAGTGCGCCTTGTAAAATGGCGGCTGAATTGACCAGAGAGTGGAGCGATGAACAGCTAAAAAGTGATGATCTACCCAAAAAAGACATTATTAAGTTCATTCAGGACAATGCTGCCCATTCGGTATGTTTTCTGTTTGATCCATCCATCCATTGGTGTGACAGCGCTCACTGAAATGCCATTGCTTACTTTTAGAGCGCACGCATGGTGAGATCAGTTTACCTCCGCATTGGCGAACCGCTTCCAATTTAGCTTGACGCTAGCTTGTTAGCCTAGCATGTAGTAGTACAGCGTTGTATGCAGGTCTTTACTAGCTAGTATCATTCATTGTGCTTATCATGCCGTGTCAAGTTCACATGGATAAGGCAAAATATTTTAAGTAAAACATTTTCCAGCCTTTGGGCTTATGTGAAGTATATATTTTTGTGGCAACGGGGGGGCAGCTACGCATGAAAGTGTTTGTTGCCAGATTTTGGAAATAATGCATGTGCGCAAAATTACTTAAATTGTCATTCATTCCGTTCATGGCAAAACTACTACTCTCTTCTGACGTAGTGACTTCTCTCTTCCAGTTTCTTGCAGAACACAAGCTGATGGGAAATATCAAGAATGTTGCAAAAACGGCAAAGAAGGAGCAACTAATTATTGCATACAACGATTTGTTTGAGAGCAAGGTAGGGTGGACCACATGAATGGATTCAATGTGATAGCTATTTTCAAAAGCAAATGACAAAAGGTTTCAAATTTAAATAATGAATACCTGTAATGTATTATTTTGTTTGTCCAACCAACAGAGATTTTTAGGTTCAGAACCCATTGAAGATGTGACGGAGCATGTGAAAAATGTGAAGATCGACGACAAGCCCAAAGAAGTTGTGGAAGTCGTTGATGAGGTATGTACACAACCCATGTTTGAAAAACGTATGAATAAGCACTTTCCACTGAAATAAGCATCAGGATAAAAGTCCTGTATTTTGCATTTAAGTTTAAAAAGTCTACAATTTACTGCTCCACTATATTCCGTTTGTCAGAATTGTACTGTCTAATGGTCACTTATGTATTGCAATTCCCAGGGTCCTCCTAAGTTCTTCAAGTCTGTGCTGAAGAAAGGTGACAAGACTAACTTCCCTAAGAAGGGAGACAATGTGAGCTGTTGGTACACTGGCTCCCTGGAGGATGGCACAGTGTTCGACACCAACATCCCTGCAAGTATGTTTTCTTCTCATACTTCTGTCGCACTCACTCAAACGCATGCATTCTCTCTTACTATCTCTGATACACAACTTCATCCTCTTGGTCTCTCTCACACACACATATTGTCACTGTCACTTTATCTCAATGACCTTTTCTCTCAGTAATACCAATAGTGATTCTACTGTCCTCCCCTCTGCAGCTGCCAGAAAGAAGAAACAGAGCAAGCCACTGAGCTTCAAAGTTGGCCTGGGCCGGGTCATCAAAGGGGTAAGACATAGAGATACTGTATTATATTAGTAACATATTGATTTTATATGGCTAAAGGTGCTCTTTCATCAATTTAGCAATAATTCTGATTTCCTTGTGGGTTTTGAAGAATCCAAGTTAAATGGAAAGCAACAGTTTTCACTGTCTTATGAGAAATGGTTGTTTCCACAGTGGGATGAAGGTATCTTAACGATGAGCAAAGGCGAGACAGCCAAACTGGAGATTGAACCAGAATGGGCCTACGGGAAGAAAGGACTTCCTGATTCAAAGTATCCTTTACATTTGAACATCATGTGAACCATGAGCTAATTTTTAATTAGGAGATGGCAGAAAGTGACCCCTCCTGGCTTTAATGGTATGTTTTACACCACCAATGGTGGTCAGGTAGATTGCCAAGCCTCAGCATAGTCGTCTCCTGTACAATGGCTCTAGCATAGCCTTGTTGGTACTCATTGAATTTGAGCCAGATTTATAACTACTTATTCTTAGTTGTAACACTTAAATGAATGTCTCTCATTGAATCGATATGCAAACGTTTCCTGTGTGCTACCCTTTAACTCTCCCACCACCAGAATCCCACCAAACGCAAAGCTGATCTTCGAGGTCGAGCTGGTGGCCGTCGATTAATGGCAGAAACCTACCCAGCATGCCCTTCTCTCCGTGGACGGGGAAAACTTGGTAGTCACTAGATGGCTATGCTCGAAAGGACAGAAGTGGTTGTAACATTGAAGGAGTCTGATATGTCTTAATTTACATTTAATGGGATGCTTTGGGATTTTGGCAGTAAGGCCATTTATCTACTTCCCCAGAGTCAGATTAACTTTTGGATACCTTTTTTTTTTTTTGTCAGTGTCCAGTATGAAGGAAGTTAAATATAGCAGTGGCTCGAGAAACTAACTAGTTTTGGCACATTGACTGGAATTCTATGGGCGTCTACTAGAATGTGTTTAACACTAGTTAGCATTGGCTCATGAAACTACATCTTTTTTTTTCACCTTTATTTAACTAGGTAGGCTAGTTGAGAACAAGTTCTCATTTGCAACTGCGACCTGGCCAAGATAAAGCAAAGCAGTTAGACACAACAACAGCGTTAGACATGGCATAAACAAACATACAATCAATAATACAGTAGAAAAATCTATATACAGCATGTGCAAATGAGGTAGGAGAAGAGAGGTAAGGCAATAAATAGGCCATGGTGGCAAAGTAATTACAATATAGCAATTAAACACTGGAATTGTAGGATGACTGGACACTGAGTCATAAAAGTGGTATCCACCAGTTCATCTGATTCATTGCCAGAATCCCAAAGTAACCTTTAAGGTTAGTCTGGTTGTTTTGTCTTTTTCTGCTTAAGTTAAGTCCTTTTATCATTGTTTTGGCATATTGTCTGAAGCAGGAACAGACCAGGGTTATTTGTGGTGAGTTGAGAAGGTGCCATGCTTCTGTCCTTTCCAGCATGGCAAGATGGTGATGACCGGACAACACTGTACAGATGGGGCATCCTGCCTGACAGTTACACACCGCAGAGGAAAGCCTTCCTGTTTATTCTTGTTCTTTTGCATGCATGTCCTTTTTTAAAGATTAATAAACCAATTTTGGAGACTAAATTGACACGTACATCAGGTATTGTTTATTGGGTGTGTTTGAATGGTCTAGAAAACTGGGCAGTAGTGAATGGTTTGGAAGTAAGTTCCTGCTCTTGAAATCAGACATGCATGTCTGTTCTAATCAGAACCAGTCCTCCCAGCCATCTAAAAGGGGTTCTAAACACCCACCTGAAGGTGTGTAGTACAACACAAACTGCACTGGTTGTGTTGAACCAGCCCAGTTCATGTATACTTAAACTTTAGACAGCTGTCAGAACTCTTAATATATGGTGTTGGTATTACCAGTTTTGACCACATCCCTTATTAATTTCCAAATGCCATTAGACAACCTTTAAGTCGGTTCCATTTCTTCCCCCTCAAATCAAGGACCAACTTAGTACAAAATGGCTGTATTTAGACATTTTGTTCCACCAATTGGTCTTTACCAATCACAGATCTTTTTCAGAGCTGATCTACATTGGTCAAAATACCAGTTAGTGAAAACATATGAATTGGGCTGCCTGTCAACGCAGCCGAGGTGAGTGCCATTATCGGATAGTCGAATAAAAAAACATGAGCTGGCACACACCCAGATAATTATTTTATGTGGAGGTGCTGACTAACGGCGAATAAGCTATAAAAAAGTCGCGCACTCCATAAACTCCCACTGATTTATTGGGTAAATCAATGTTTCGGCATTACTGCCTTCGGGGAAATGTCATGAATGCTTGAACCAGGTTATGTAGACAACAGTGCAACCAATGATAATAGTGAGGGGTGCGTCATAAAGTTAATTTGAGTGAAACTTCTCTGAACAGAGAACATTAAAGCGATCCTGAAAAAGCACTGGCATATTCTGCAATCAGACCAAAAAAAATCGCCCACCTCTTCAAGGAACCCCCACTGCTGGTCTATAAGTGTGGTCGCAATATTGGACATATCTTGGTGAGATCTGACATGCCCCCTGAGCCACTCTTGACACCCATTCCAAACGGAAATTACAAATGTGGCTCATGCGCAGTGCAATAGCACTATAAAAACATCCTTCTTCAGACACCCACATACAGGTCGAAAAATCCGTTAGGATTATCATCTCATGCAAGACCAAGGGTGAATTCTATCTCATCACCTGTTCATGTGGGAAAGCCTACCGAGGACAAACAAAAATACAATTTAAAAAACGCATAGCTGAACACCGCAGCTCAATCAAGTGTAAGTACATTGACTATCCAGTAGCAGCTCACTTTGTTAAAGCTAACCATCCAATCTCCTCCCTCAAATACACAGGCATTGAGCATGTGGTTTTAATATTGACTTTGACCCCAGGCCCTTATGAACAATTCTCTCTTTTATGAACAAGTATTATACATTATATTCTTTCCACAGCTTATCAGTGTACATCCAATATGTTCACCCTGTTACACAGGGTGAACATTACAGTTTTAACCTGAGAAATAGGAAACAAATGTGAAATTGAATTAAACAATGGTGGCGCTAATATTATGTACAATATTCAATGTTTCCACATAACCTAATAAATTCAACATGCCATAAACTATTGTTTAACAGCTTCACTCATTACTAATTAACATAATGACACACCCCTCACTATTGTCATTGGTTGCACAAATTGTCTACATAACCTGGTTCAAGTATTCAAGACATTACCCTGAAGAAGGCAGTGATGCTGATACGTTGGTGATTGACCCAATAAATCACTGGGAATTTATATATGGAGTGTGTGACTATTTATAGCCATTATCAGGTAGAACAGAAAACCAGCAGAACTGCAGGCTCAGAATCAAAAACCCCTGAACAAGAAAGTATCAAATAATTTGTCAATATGTTGTCCAAACAATAGTTTCTAATAGGCATTTTAATAATATAATTTACTTATCTCAAATTCATAAACACCCAAGACATGAGATCTTTAATTTAGTCCAAGGCAAATCTTTATTCTGTACAGGAGGAAAACCTTTCAGCGTTCTCTTGAAGGGGGGGGGGGGGGGGTTCTTAGGAGTTGGCGTTGGGGCCCTTCTTCTTGCCGAAGGTGGGCACAACATTGACGAAGCGCCTGTTGTACTGGATGCGACGCTTGGCACGACCAGTCTTCTTCTTCTTCTTCTCCTGCTTGTCAACCTGGAGTGATAGAGGGACAGTGCTATGGTCCATACTATGCAGAAATACATTATTTAGCAGACACTAAACCAGGCACTATAACGAGATTGAAACAACTGCCACAAAACCAACTACCATAGTGTCATAAAGAGTATGTTTAAAAAATATCAGAAAGTATCTGCTGACCTTGGGTGTCTGTCCCCGCACTTTACCGGCACGGGCCAGGGAGCCGTGGACTTTTCCTGGTGGGGAGAGAAAGCAAAGAGATTATCCCAAGTGAACATACAGCAATGGAAATGACAATAAGAGACCTTTACAGAGCATTCATTAGTTAACTGCTGATCTTGAATGGAGTTGTACAGTGCATTCAGAAATTATTTAGACCCCTTGACTTTTCCACATTTTGTTACATTACAGCCTTATTCTAAAATGTATAAATCCCCCCCCCCCATCAAATCTACACACAATACCCCATAATGACAAAGCATCAACAGATTTTCAGAAATGTTTGCCAATTATTAAAAATAAAACCAATTTAATATCACATTTACTTAAGTATTCAGACCCTTTACTCAGTACTTTGTTGAAGCAACTTTGGCAGCGATTACAGCCTCGATTCTTCTTGGATATGACGATACAATCTTGACACACCTGTATTTCGGGAGTTTCTAACATTCTTCTCTGCAGATCCTCTCAAGAACTGTCAGGTTGGATGGGAAGCATCGCTGCACAGCTATTTTCAGGTCTCTCCAGAGATATTCAATCGGGTTCAAGGGCCCCTCAAGGACATTCAGAGACTTGTCCTGAAGCCACTCCTGCATTGTCTTGGCTGTGTGCTTAGGGTCATTGTCCTGTTGGAAGGTGAACCTTTGTCCCAGTCTGAGGTCCTGAGCGCTCTGGAACAGGTTTTCATCAAGGATCTCTCTGCACTTCACTCTGTCCATCTTTCCCTCAATCCTGACTAGTCTTCCAGTCCCTGCCGCTGAAAAACATCTCCTCAGCGTGATGCAGCCACCACCATTCTTCACCGTAGGTATGGTGCCAGGTTTCCTCCAGACGTGACGCTTGGCATTCAGACCAAAGAGTTAAATCTTGGTGTCATCAGACCAGCTAATATTGTTTCTCATGGTGAGTCCTTAGGTGCCTTTTGGCAAACTCCAAGCAGGCTGTCCTTTGCTAAGGAGTGGCTTCCGCCTGGCCACTCTGCCATAAAGGCCTGGTTGGTGGAGTGTTGCAGAGATGGTTGACCTTCTGGAAGATTCTCCCATCTCCACAGAGTAACTCTGGAGCTTTGTCAGTGTGACCATCAGGTTCTTGGTCACCTCCCTGACCAACACCCTTCTCCCCCGAATGCTCAGTTTGGCCGGGCGGCCAGCTCTAGGAAGAGTCTTGGTGATTCCAAACTTCTTCCATTTAAGAATGATGGAGGCCACTGTATTCTTAGGGACCCTTCAATGCTGCAGAAATGTTTCAGTACCCTTCCCCAGACACAATCCTCTCTTAGAGCTCTATGGACAATTCCTTTGACCTCATGGCTTGGTTTTTGATCTGACATGCATTGTCAACTGTGGGACTTTATTTTGACCGGTGTGTGCCTTTCCAAATCAATTGAATTTATCACAGGTGCACTCCAATCAAGTTATAGAAACATCTCAAGGATGATCAATGGAAACAGGATGCACCTGTGCCTAATTTCAAGTCTCATAGCAAAGTGTCTGTATATTTATGTAAATTAGGCATGTTTTTATTATTTTAACATGTCTAAAAACCAGTTTTTTCTCTGTCATTATAGGGTACTGTGTGTAGAAAGAGGAAACATTTATTTAATCCATTTTAGAATAAGGCTGTGACATAACAAAATATGAAAAAGGTCAAGGGTTCCAACCCTATTTCTTTCAAAAATCCAATCCTCTCATAGCTGTGATTTTATTCAATGGAGGAAGGATACATTTTCAAAGTATTCAAATCAGGACACATATTGAGATCATGTACAGGACTTCATAGACCATTGTAGCAAGCTGTATTTGATTCTCAATCATTTTAGTCTTATCCAAAGCCACTTACAAGAGCAATTAGGGCTACGTGCCTTGCTCAAGGGCACGTCGGCAGATTTCACTTAGACAGCTTAGGGATTTGAACCAGCAACCTTTTGGTTACTGGCCCAGTGCTCTTAACCGCTAGGATACCTGCTGCCCGAGTACTGACCTCCCAGAAGTCGGCCAGCCACTTCCAATGTGCAGTACTCAGAGATGCCACAGTCCACAAGAGAGGAGGAGTCCTCCAAGGGGGAACTGTCCAGCAATAGTACCTGGTCCTCCACTAGGAGACCCTCCAGAGTCTGGACATGGAGCTGAAACAACCCAACAGACACACTTACTGGTTTGCTCCAGACATGGATACATCCAAACAATTTACATGCATGTGACAAATCCAGACAATGTAACAAGACCAGGTGGAACTGTAGACTCAAGACAGTACACCAATTACACCACAATGATCATTGCTTTATCCAAGCTTAGCCTCTTCACCTTTATTTCTCTGACGGTCTCCTGTCCGGTCACCTCAAGGGTGTGAGTGTTCTGGGCACGCAAGAAGAGCTGCATCTTGATGCTGTGGATGGGAAGAGATGGTTCGTTAGCTTTTAGTATGAGAACAGTTGGCAGCAAACTGGGTGTCATTGGTCCACATGCGACTTGAATCCGCTCTAAAAAAGCAACTACGACTGCGCTAGGGATGACTACGCATTGACATATTGCCTGCCTAGGTGGCACATCTGTTAGATACCAATAGAAATAAGCAATTTAGGAACCAATAACTACCACTTCACTGCAAAGACAGAGCATAGCTGTAAGGTTTGGAAGTTGACGAGCTAGCTAAAGTTGCATTTAGACATACCTATGCAGGCAATATATTTGCAAATCAGCAACACGAGGATGTATTATAGTTACGACCTTAACGAATAGCTACGCATCCATGGACGTTTGATTAGCTAGTCAGCCACATAACTAAACTTGCTAGCCACATGGTGCACGCGGTTCCGGAAAAACGATGATTTGCTAAATAGAAGGCAATATAATAAATCATTATTCGTCGTGGATGGTGAAGTACTTATTCCGAGCTTATATATTGTCTCGAATGGGTATAATATGCAATATTTTAAATACATTTGCACAGGCCTTACCTCGGTGGATGCTAGCAGTTCAACACTATGCAAAAAAAGGGCTTTCGGAGCGTAGGCGGTGCGCATGTGTCAACCGTGTGACGTAGATAAGGCTGAGGGCACTACCATAAAAAGAATATGAATAAAATAGACTTTCCTATGATTCTGTATACAAATATCATTGTAAATGTTTGCCTGTACATACAGAAACATGTAATGATATGATACATCCTGCTGTTTCAACTGCTGGATGTAGACAGTAAACAGAATCAGCTTTTTAGCCCTGGGCCACACCTTATACCACGTCATGAGTATCTACATGATTGGTTACATATGAACTCTTCAATATGTTCCCGTTTGGTTTAATTTAGCCGCAATTGCGGTGACGTTAATATCGTACAAATATGGGTTAATTCAGGGAATAACAAAACATGAAATATGATATTCATCTCTTTATTATGAAATAAAACAAACATTTCCATTCATTTCTGTTTTTGTCCCAGGAAACAAAAACCATCTTAAAAATATCACATTTTAGGAAAGCAGAGAAGAGGCTCAGGGAGGAGCATAGCTGGTACCACTACCTCCATACAAATATATAATCTGTATCAAACATAACTAGATTCCCCCCACTGAGATATTGAAGAGGAACCAAATTATGCAGTCAATCAAAAAATTGAAAACATCATTGCTTTTTTCAACTGAGAAAATTAATATGAAGTCAGCATCAACACATGCGCAAGCAACACAAAAAGCAGCCGGCCAATGAATGAATGACAATGGTGATGACAGTAAATGTGCCAATCTAATGGCCAATTGAAACAAATTACGTCACACAGGAGGTGGGGCTAGCTGAGATGAGCAATTGGGCTGGGTAGATAGATGCTTCCTCTCATCTCCCTTTCTGTCTGCAAGACCTTATGTGGGTGGAGGGGGGTAGTACTGGTTATACTGCTGGGAATACTGGTTGTACTGTCCCCAGGAGTTCTGTCCCCAGTTGTTGTACTGTTGCTGTAGAAGGAAAGCAAAAGAAAGACAGGATTAGTTGGCATTCCTTCAAATACTTAGAAACATCTCATTCTAGCGTTAGGTGATGAAGAGAATAGTGCAACACTATCACAGCCTATACTGTTGACACCAGGCAGGATGGTGCCATGGACTCCTTCTGCTTAAGCCAAATCCTGACTCTGCCATCAAACTGAACCAACAGGAACCGGGATTCATCGGTTTTCCATTCCTCAAATGTCCTTGTTTTTAGCTGATAGGAGTGGAACCCGATGGGGACGTCTGCTTGCTGCAATAGCCCATCCGTGACGAGGATCGATGAGTTGTGCGTTCCGAGATGCCGTTCTGCACACCACTGTTGTACTGCTCCGTTATTTGCCTGTTTGTGGCCTGCCTGCTAGCTTGCACGATTCATGCCATTCTCCTTCGACCTCGCTCATCAACAAGCTGTTTTCTCCCACAGGACTGCTGCTGACGGGAAGGTTTTCACAGGAAACCCTTGACACGTGTGTGAAAAGCCCAGGAGGCCGGCCTTTTTCGGATTTACTGGAACAGGTGCGCTTTGCACTGACAATCATACCACGCTCAGTTGCTTAGGTCACTCGTTTTGCCCATTTAAAATCGAACAGTAACTGAATGCCTTGATGCCTGAATGTTTTATATAGCAAGCCATGGCCACATGACTGTCTGCCGGAACGAACCATTTTCATGAACGGGGTGGTGTACCTAATAAACTGGGTATATCGCTCACTGCAACATTAATTGGGTGTAAAACAGTAAGCCATAGGACTCACCTGGTACCAGTTGTAGTTGTAGGCAGAGTTGTTACCCTGCACATCTCCCTGCATCATGTGCCCTGAGCCTGAGTGCTCATCTGTACGCTGTCTCTTCGATTCGGTTTCCTGTGAGCTGCAGGGACAAAGGAACAGGTTCAGGTCAATCAAGAGCACCCAAATAACCAATTCAAGCATGGTGATTCACAACCTGCTATGAAGAGTCCTACCAATCCTATTGTTTTGTACTCAATGACGTCAATGTTAAGCTGAGGGAAGTAAACAAACTGAAATCTTACCCATTCTCTGCTTTCCTCTTTGCCGACTCATTTTCTTTCAGAAGCTTCTGGTGTTCATCGTACGCAGTCACTAACCTGTGAGGGTTAAAAATAATACATGGTTGAGATTAAAATGACTCACTATGCAGAAATCGCTCTGCCATTTCCTGGTTGCAAGAATTCTAGTTCACCTAATTTCAGTTCGTGACAAAACAAGTATAGTGTAGACTAGGGGTTTCAAACTCATTCCATGATGGCCTAGTGTCTGCAGGTTTGTTTTTTCCCTTTCAATTAAGACCTAGACAACCAGGTGAAGGTAGTTCCTTACTAATTTGTGATTTTAATTCAGCAATTAAGTACAAGGGAGGAGCGAAAACCCGCAGACACTGCCCTCCGTGGAATGAGTTTGACGCGTGGCGTAGAGAATCATTGCACTATCCAAAACCACTGAAATATCTTTTCCATAACCAAAAATAAAGTTTTCAGCTGGTGTACTAAACCGAAAATAACACGACACAAAAACTTAACGGGAAGCATAGCAAGTGCAACAGATCTACCGCTTCTTAAACTTGCTTTCAATGAGAATGACAGATCTATAAATCACAGGTCAATGTGAATTTGGTTGGGTCGCCCAGAAAAGTGCATATTGTAGCTTCAAGTGGAAAGGGCAGTCTTTCAGACTAATTTGAACACTGGTCATGAAACATTCATTCATTGTATTTGAAAGTAGGTACTGCAGGTGAACTGACTTGTTGATGTCGCTGCCAAAGTCCTGGAGGAACTCAACCTTGCGCTGAGAGAAGGTGAGACGGGAGTCGAGGGGCAGCGGGCTGCTCAGGGCACGGTCGAAGCAGGCCAAGATGTCAGCTTCGTTCTGCTGCACGTCCCCACTGTACTCCAATTCCAGCAGGTTCAGATACAGTTTAGCACTGGCCTGGGAGAGGCGCACACACAAAGCAGATTAATGATGAACTCAAATGGTTTCTCCAAATCAAACTCCCTTCGGCACCATGCGTCTCAATAACACATCTCAATATCAAGATCCTGTACCAAGTGACTCCATTCCTCATCTAGTTTTGTGCTCTTACCTGGTCCTTGTCTATGGCGTCCAGCAGCACCTTGCGGGCCTTGGCGAGGCTTCTCTGCACCTTCAGCAGCTGCCGGGCCAGCTTCACGGCGTAGAACGACGTCTCACTGGTGTTCTTCCCCGCCGCAATCGCCTCCCTCAGCAGGGCCTCCGCCTCCTCCAGGTTGCCGTGGCGCCGCTCCAGGCTGACCCGCCGCAGACGCACCATAGCTAGGGCTGGTACCGTAGCCTCCAGAGCCTTCAGGATACGGCGCGCCTCCGCTATGTTCCCTGCAACGAAACAAATGACAGAAACTCAGTTCCACTTCTGGGTTGAATGTTTCTAACTAGTTTTGTAGACAGAGACTACCAATCCTTTTGAACATGTATTACGTAATTGGCTCAGCCTCATTTGAATGTACCTGTTTGTAAATCACTTCGGACAAGAGCATCTGCTAAAGGTCTAATGACATGTGAATGTGATGTCAAGAGGGATCTAGAAACACCACTCACCCTGTTGCTCCTCGAACGCAGCCCACAGCAGGTGAATGTTGGGCTTCTTGGTCAGGTGGATGGTACACGCCTTCTTGTACACATGTCTTACTCCATCAATGCTGTAGCCTTCTATATATTTTGCATACTTCAGAGAAGCAAGAGAGGAGGGTTGGAGGAATAGGGGGACGGGGTGGATGGAAAGAAGGTGGGGAGAGAAGACGAGGAGGGGGTGGGGACGACAACATTTTAAACACCCATTTCCAGTTTACTCAACCAGTGAATTTCTTCATTGACAAGATCGTGTTTTTAGAAATGTTCTTTGTAAACCCATCAGCACCTTCATGGAACCAATAAGATAAGTTTCTGTAAGGTAGTGGGAGACGGAGAAGATGCAACGTAGTAGTTGGCAAATGCTGGAGTCAAATCTTGTGTGGCAAAGCTGGCCATCCCCTAATACAACAGATACAGTGAGTCACAGATCAACGATACACGCAAAGAAGAGATGTGCAGGACGATTTACTGTTGTCAGGAAGTGATGAAATCGTTGATAGGGGAAGTGCGGGGGGGGTTCATTATTTTTGAGGTGTCAACGGTTAAGGGTTGGGTTACCTTTGTCCAGAAGTCCTCGTAAAGAGCACAGGCGATGAGGCAGCGTTCGAACAGAACGACCACACGTTCGGGAGTGCCGTTTTCGATCTCATAGTCCAGGTACTCCTTCCAATTGCTGAGCTGGGTCTTCTCCAGGGCTTTGACATGGAAGTAGGGGCGTTTTATCTACAGGGGGAGAGGAGAAAGAGCATTCAAAATGGTGCAAGGACAAAAAATAACCACTTTGGAGAACTAGGGATAGTTCACCCCAAAATCAACAGTTGTCCGATATTTTTATACATCCTATTCCATCTACTTTGTAGACATCTGGAGTCCTCAACCCCAAATAAACGGGAAAGAGTGGCACCATCCCATTCAATTTCAACCCAGCTTGACAAAGCCCACTTTAGAGGTATGTGAACTATTCCTTTTAGCAATATGAAATATAATTGGATGATATTCTGATCATTAAAAAGTGTCAGTACTCACCCCTTCCTCGAAGGCCCAGCGTTTGCTGACCTCCTGCTCGTTTTGGTTGAACACCTCCTGGCGTGACTCGATCACCTTGTGTCGCATGTTCTCAATCTCCGTCACTCTCTACATAGAACACAAGACACTCAATGTTAACCTTCTCACTTCACTTTAAAACAATCTCGTAACAATCTCATTCTCCACTGATGTGCAAACTGCATGTCCAGCTGCCAAGATTATTTACATCACCATGAGGCCGAGAGAGCCAGAGACTAGCAGGGGCCCTGCCTGTCGAAGGCGAGGGGGCCGACCCAGGGACCGAGGCCCAACCCGGGGCAGGGTATGTACCGTATGCACCCTGCCTGTAGGCCAGCCCTGGTGCTGGGGACTGGAAAGGACGAGGGGTCACTCGACTTGGCCAGCCGGCCCACGATCCATCCATTCCTGACCCACTTTAAGTCGAGTCCCTGACTGGATGAAGCCAACTTGAATCCCCCACGTACTCATTGGCTTGGCTGCTGACGGAAAGACACCTCTTCAAACCTGCACAGATTTGTGTTTCTCTCCAAGGATGATGATGAGGCGAGGGCCTCTTTCCTAACTCTCTGGCATGTTGTGGCATATCAACCCCTCCTCGAGGATGAGGAGGTGGAGTCGTACCTTTGCAGGATCTGAGAGGTCTTCGGTGCCTGGCGGGAGCTCGTCAGCAGGTGTTGTTTCCCCTCCTTCCCCATTGGCTGCCGCTGCTACGTTGGCTAGCTCCACCCTCAGTTGGATAAACTCCTCCTCTGACAGGAAGTGTTTGGGGTTGTTGTTCTGCACATGCTCTTTGAACCTGCGAAGAGACATTCAATACATCACAAAACTACTACCAGAGAAGTCAAAATCAAATCAAATTGTATTTGTCACATGCTTCTTAAACAGGAGTAGACAAACAGTGAAAGGTTTACTTACGGACTCTTACCAACAATGTAGATAGAAAAATATTAAAAATAACAAGGAATAAATACACAATGAGTAACGATAACTTGGTTATATACACACAGGTTACCAGTAGAGTCAATATGCAGGGGTAGGTCACTGAAGTAGATATATACATATAGGTAGAGGTAAAGTGACTAGGCAACAGGATACATAAACAGCAAAAGCAGAGTATGTGATGAGTCGAAATAGTTAGTGCATAAAGGGTCAATGCAGATCGTCCGGGTAGGCATTTGGATAACTATTCGGCATTCTTATGGCTTGGGGATAGAAGCGGTTCAGAATCCTGCCATGCGGTAACGGAGAGAACAGTCGATGACCTGGGTTGCTGGGGGCTGAATTTTTTTATGGCCTTCCTCTAACACCGCCTGGTATAGAGGTCCTGGATGGCAGGGAACTCGGCCCCAGTCATGTACTGGGCCGTACGAACTACCCTCTGTAGCACCTTGCCATCGAAAGCTAAGCAGTTGCCATAGCATGCCGAAAGTGAGTGTGGCTGACAAGTGTACCACTATTGCCAGTGTTAAGTATTTGATTTCTCTTAGCTACCCACTACTCGAGATGTTGACCATAACAGAAATAGAATGAATAGAACGGACGTCCCCATTCAAGTCAATGATGGCATAATGGGTGGACTGGCAGCCATTTTGAGAGTACCATTGACAGAAAGTAAAAGCAGGTATACCCTTAAATCTAAGTCAGTACTTTCTGGGATCCTTGGGACCGCCCTATCCATAACATTTTAAAATGTCAACTTCCATAGGGGGGGGGGGGTCACAAGGATGCAGAGTTTGCATAGACCCTTCAATCTGTGCTGTGACTGGTTGAGTCAACTCAACTGACGTTAAAACAAATACAGTCCATGAGCCAGATGAGTTAGCATCATTATACATTTCCATGACAATCCAGCATCAGTAGAGAGCATCCCAAATGACCATGGAAATTATTGCATCATAACACCAGGCAGCCGTGAGTTTACAAATTGAATTGCCAGGGTTAGTGTCTCCAAGCACTTTGTATTAATTCTATAACCATAACCCTCATGGATGATTTATCAAAACCCATTGCGAATGAGCTGACCCCTCGTACCTCTGGAGGTGCTGTGAGTAGAGCTGGGTGGGGATGCCCAGGATGCGGTCGTAGATGGCCGTGACGTTAGCCAGTTTCTCCTGCTCCATCTCCCAGTTGATGTAGGCCTCCCATAGACGGTCAGAGCGGAAGTCTGTCCCTGCTGCCAACACAGCATGCTCATACGCACTGTGGGAAAGAACATAGGACATTGTTAATCATGTAGTCTATGACCTGAAAAGATCATGGAATAAATACAATGTCAAGACATGTCGTTTTGATTGTTGAAGTGTCACCATGCACAAAGCTTTTGTGTGTTGAGGTGAGTGAGATTCAGTCTTTCACTTTTCAGTGACGACAAGGATCTTTACTCACGCTCTAATGCGTCCTGGTGTCTCTGGATCTTCATGGTCAGCGTTGTCCTTGATGAAGGACATGTAGTGAAGCCACAGATCCACACTGAGGGGGATGGCCTGCACACCTCGCCGGTACACCTGGGGACAGGAGACAAAAGGACATTGGTGAATGAGACAGACTGAAAAGCCAATGACTGCCACAGCAAGGACCCAAAAAGTAGAGAGAACAAAGCAGACAGAACAAACTAACCCTGGCAAGTCCTTTCAGATCAACATAGAGGATAGGTGGAGACGTCCATTTACACTATTGACAACATCAGCCCATCTGCGGCAAAAGACATGCTCATTTCACACTTACCTCCTCTGCCACCTGCACATTGCCATGCTTCTTCTCAGTGTCAGCAAACTTCTTCCAGTAGCCGTAGCAGTAGGGGTAGTGCAGGAAAAACGCATCAAACGCCTTTCTCACAACACCGAGATGATTCTGAGGAAAACATATCAATTATAACTTACTTCCTGCCAGACAATTTTTATCAATGTGACTTTAACCAAATCAAGCCACATGTTCATCGAACCACAGGCTCTCCAATGTTGTTCCGGGAGAGCTACTCTCCTGTTGCATCCATGCTATCTGCGATCCGTAGGACGTCCCTACCACATTGAAGTTGAAAGGGTTAAAGTTAGGGTTTAGGGTAGGGACATCCCAAGGAGTCCTTGATAACACTGACTACACCAGCTGATTTTTAGAATCGGATGTGATGGATTAAGGTTGGAGAAGAAGAAAAACAGTGGCTCTCCAGGAACAGTGTTGGAGCCCTGATCTAACCCTTTAATCAATCAGGTTTAGTCGCATTGAGATTTTAAAATGTAGTTTTCAATACAGAAGACTATGAGAGCAGATTACACCTATTCACAATACAAAGGTCCACATAAAAATTCCAGGACTTCTCCACGCTCACCTCTTGCTCCACATACTGCAGCAGGTAGACCCAACCATTGAAGTCTTCAGGGTTCTCCTCACACCCTTTAGCCAGCTTCTCGTATTCAGCAGGGATGAGGGGCTCTGTGGGGACAGCTGGTTCCTCAGCTGGTACCTCAACAGGTTCCCCCTGCTCGGTCATCTCTTTGGATTCTTCCAGCTCCATGTTAGCTGGGCTTCCATCTTCCGCAACCATTGGTGGCTGGGCTTGGGCTGGATCTTGTTGCTGTTCTACAGCCTCTGACATCTTCTCACCCTGCATTAGAGACTCTGTGGCATCCTCTTGGTTGTTCTGTCCATCCTTACTTTCTTCTTCTGACGAAGCTTCCATTTGGTTCTGTTGTTCTACCTGGGGAGAACAAAACTGATCATCTGAATCTTCCCCTTGGAAGAGCTTGGCACTCGCTAGCTGGAAGTGCTGCACTGCTTGTTCAACTGATCCTAGATCAGACTGCTGGTCCTGGTGCTGCTTGATTACCTCCGGGGATGACTGATCTGACTCTGAGTCAGTGTCGTGGATAACTGTGGTGAGGTTGTCAGGGGGAACCTGGTAGGAAGAGAAGTAGACAAAGGGCACTGCTTGAAACGACAACCTTATTTAAAGTTGAAAGCATTGTGGTTTACTCGGACTGCAAGCAAAAAAACATGACATTGGCTATGTGGTGTTTAGAGTAATGATGACAGGGCATTGTCTTTGTGATTACACTCAGAGGCATTTCTCAATTTCCCAGAGCAAACCTGTCTATTTTCACCACTGACCTGGTCCATGGTCCATTCAGCAGGGTGCGTGAGGACAGGCAGGTCTGGGAGGAAGCCATCTCCGTTGCCCTCCATGGCTGGGGAGTCCCCACTCTCAGAGCTGTCTGTGTCCAACATCCCTGTCATGGGCTCGTCTGAGAGATGCAGGTTTGGAAAGGGACACAGGTTGCACATCAATCAACAACACAACATCAAAAAGGGTTGAGGGTAATTATTAGCTTTGGCTTACAGTAAAGTGTTTTAGAATCGGGAGTGGATCCAGACAATATTGACATAACTGGGTTATTGTGGGTTCTTTGGGCATATCTACTAATGCACGAAAAAAATCCTTATCAACAAAGGTTTGATATTCAATAAAATCTGTATGGCTGATACAAATGTGCCCACATATCCAGATATGGCTAGATAAGGTAACGTTAAGCTAAATGTATTTATCATACGTGCTCCAGATATTAACCTAAACCATTCAAATCAAACTCAACTGGGATTATTCAAATAACCTTGAGCCAAAGAATCGTCACTCTGACCGCATCTGTTGACTTGTTAAGAGATACACTGAGCAGTGAGTTGTATAGCATGCTAGCTAGCTGACTACAGGTGCGCATGCTGGTGATAGTAGCACGTTATGTATCTAGTTAAACAACATTTAATCCGGTCAATCAACTAGTTAGCTAGTTATTTCAGCAGCTATCTAGATAGACCATTTTTTGCAATAGTTAGCTCGAGCTTTTGGTCATCATTCAAGAACGGCACACAGTTGTAAAATTGGTTTAGCAACCTACTGCAGTCAGCATTTAACTAGCTAGCTACATCATTGGTCAGTACACACTCAATGACGTTAGCTAGCTAGCGTAGTTAGATGTTTGAATTACCAAACTAGATACACACTCTGTAGGTATCCTCGAAAATAAAACTTTAGTAACGTTACTGCGTGCTGTATTAACTAGGGAAAGGCGACAGTTTCATTCTAATCCCAAATAATGGTCTTAAAGTTGAGGCTTCAACCTTGCCTCGGTTTGGGCCTAGTTAGCTAGCTAGCCAGACCGCGCACGTCCACCATCTTCACGTCGTTACAGCAACCGAACTTGTAAATTCGCAAAATTAAATACAACATTTGCGCAAAGAGGTTTGCGACAACTTACCAGTATCTTCCATGGAAATTAGATGAGACAAATGCGTATTTCAGATACTTCAAACTAATCTAACCAACAACATGTAGCCGCGTTTCTACTCTCATTCTCCAGCGACAACTTCGAGGAAAGGCACAGTAGACGCACATGCGTACTGTAGTGTCATGCGGGTGGGTCCACTACAACGTAACCAAGAATGGTATAAACTTGGTTCGAGCCCTGAATGCCGATTGGCTGAAAGCTGTGGTATATTTAAGCAATAAGGCCCGCGGAAGTGTGGTATATGGACAATATACCACTGCTACGGGCTGTTTTTAAGCAGAACGCAACGCGGAGTGCCTGGACACAGCCCTTAGCCTTGGTATATTGGCCACATACCACAAACCCCCGAGGTGCCTTATTGCTTAAATATACCATGGCTTACCAACGTAATATATTGGTTACCGACATAATTCGAGCAGTAAAAATACATGTTTTGTTATACCCCTGGTATACAGTCTGATATACCACAGCTGTCAGCCAATCAGCATTAGGGCTCGAACCACCAGTTTATTGCAGACTGTATACCATAGGTATGACAAAACATGTATTTTTACTGCTCTATTTATGTTGGTAACCAGTTTATAATAGCAATAAGGCACCTTGGGGGTTTGTGGTATATGGCCAATATACCTTGGCTATAAAGGCTGTGTCCAGGCACTCCGCATTGCATTGTGTCGTGCATAAGAACAGCCTTTAGCCGTGGTATATTGGCCATATACCACACCCCCTCTGGCCTTATTTCTTAAATATATCCAGCTACTTGTGTCTGTCTGTAATGAATCCAACAACTGTAGCCAGTAGAGGCTGCAGTCACTGATTTACACAAAAGGTGAAATTTACCATTGCCATTCAGAATAAGAGGATAGGAGAATAACATTCCTGTAAATAGTTTGACACTATTTTACATCATCATTTAGCATTGAATTCAACAATGAAGTGTAGAATAATGTAAATGTAGGCCACATATAAATCCATCAATGTGTGATTGGAAGCATTCTGTCTGGCTGCATCTCCACCTTGTATGGCAGCTGCACCGCCCTCAAATTAATGGCTCTCCAGAGGGTGGTGCGGTCAGCCCAACGCATCACCAGGGGCATGCTGCCTGCCTTCCAGGACATTTACAGCACTCAGTGTCAAAGGAAGGAGAAGAAAAGCATCAAGGACCTCAGCCACCCGAGTCACGGTCTGTTCACTCTTCTACCACCTAGCAGACAGAGAAGGTACAAGTGCATCAAAGCCGGGACCGAAAGACTGAAAAACAGCTTCTATCTCCAGACCATCAGCCTGTTGAACAGCCATCACACAATCTCCTGTAGTAAGAGACAAAGATAGACTCCCTCACACAAAACAGATACACAAGCTCTCTCACACACACACACACACACACACACATATTATAGAGACATTAAACACTGGACCGTTTCTTTATATTGTTCTTCACACTGTAAACCACTGTACATTTACAATATGTTTTTAGAGTAAGAAAAATAGTACTAAAGCAAAATGACATCATTAAGCTGGCATCTCTGGTGCCACTATAATGTGATACATTTACAGTGAAAAGTTTTACTGTGTATACTGTATTTTTCACATACCTCATTCCAATATATTACATTTTTGTTACACTGTTTATACACATTGCATATTTAAATACTGGATTCTTGACATAGCTCACTGTAATATATCTGCTGCTGTACATAGCATTCTTAGTATATATTTTTGGTGTATATATGCATGTATATATGCAAGGATATTGTTTGTGGACTTTAGCTGTAGAGAGGGTCATCGGCTGCCATCTTCTCTCCATCGAGGTCCTGCACAACTCCAGGACAAGGAAGCGTGCAGGAAAGATCACTGCCGGCCCATCCCACACCAGTCACCCCCTCCTCCAAAAATTCCCCTCTGGCAGGCGGTTCAGGTCACTCATGACCAAAACCTCCCGCCACCTGAAAAGTTTCTTCCCCCGGGCTATACTTCAATTGCACTCTGTTAATCTCTCTGCATTTAGATATATTCATACCACAGGAGGTTGGTGGCACCTTCATTGGGGGGGATGGGCTCATGGTAATGGCCATCCTCCCCTCAGCAGCATCCACTGATTCATACTGATACTGTAAATGTGTACATCCACTGTATACCCACTGTATATTTGTATATCTGCTAATTATTATAGCACTATGCTCACTGTAGCTAGTTGTTTATAATGTATGTAAACTTTGTTTAACCTCCGCTGTCTGTATTCTGTCTCTTAATCTATCACTAGCAGCACCATATCACTAAGTACAATTCTGAGTATGTGTGTGTGAATGTACTTGGTGAATTTTTATTTTACCTTTATTTTACTAGGCAAGTCAGTTAAGAACAAATTCTTATTTTCAATGACGGCCTAGGAACAGTGGGTTAACTGCCTGTTCAGGGGCAGAATGACAGATTTTGTACCTTGTCAGCTCGGGGATTTAAACTTGCAACCTTTCGGTTACTAGTCCAATGCTCTAACCACTAGGCTACCCTGCCGGGGACTCTGATCATGATTTCAAAAAAATTCTAAAGGCTTTATGAACCAAATACTAAATGTATCTCATATCCACAAGTTGTCTGTTTGTACTGTAATGTTAAGAAAATTATAATTCACAGGAGGCTGGTGAGGGGAGGATGGCTAATAATGGCTGGAATGGAGTGAACGGAATCGTTTTAAATACATGGAACCATGTGTTTAATGTGCTTGATACCATTCCATTCCTGCCATTACTAGGAGCCCATCCTCCCCAATTGAGGTGCCACCAGCCGCCCGTGATATATATGGCATTCTATTGTGCTTAATGTTGCCTTATTATTGATGCCGTTGCTGTTGTAAAAGGAAGAGCTCAAATACAGCATTTAAAAACAAGTTTACAGATGGAAAAAGTACCTGCATTCTCTCAATCTGGGCATTGCAAATTCTCACGTTTACAGCCAATGAACAATCACGACGTCATATAATGAGCAGACGATGAAAATGACGTAAACAATAGGGAGATCAGTTTCTCGATGTATAAAATCACAAGACAAATTTAAAACGTGTTGTTTTCTATCATTACACACGAGATATTCTTTAATAATACCAAAGAAACTACAGCATTTTTAAAATTTAGTTTCGAGACAGACAAAACGCGGAGCGACACGGAGCTGAAATGGCGTCCATTTCAACTATCATATGATCGGTTTGCTGCTGAGTCTCTCCGTGTGCGCATGCCAAATGGCGTAGTGCATCTGTGCATGAGCAATCGAGAGGAAGTGGCGGGTGATCTGGGTCCGCACCTTTTCCGGTAACACAGCACTGCCAACGCTGTAACTGAACGACTGTAGAGAGGTAGAGAGGCAAGAGCAGGGATAACTAACCTGGGGGACCGGGGGGTTGCCGCAGTTGCAGGTACCTATCACATTTTTCAACGTGGCTCTTTTTGTGAAAGCTTTTGATTTATATTACGCGCTATTTTCAGTCTAGAATAATGCGCTTTAGACAGAACGGTAGCCGATTAAAGTTGTGCTCCGTCTGTCTGACACCCCTCCCTTTTCTGAAGCGCTCCGCTCCTGTGTTATAGGGAGAGAGGAAGAGCTGAAAGTCGGAGGAATCAATGACCTTTTGAGCATTCTAGACCTGGATGTCCTGGCGAAGATACGACCGGGGGTGATCTTATCTGTCTCTGTTACAATGAACTACTGAATAGAATCGTTCTTTTGAATCCGCCGATTGGAATAAGGGCAAGTGGACAGCCGGCAGACAAGGAGGAAGTCGGATTTACCACGGGCTTCTGAGAGGGCCTAATTTCATAAACGCAACTATTAGGCTGTATATATTTTTGTATTTCTCTCTACATTATTAAAAACACAAAGGTAGGCCTACGCACCGGGAACTGAAATTGGGATTTAAAGATGACTGTGCGCTAATCGTTTTAATCAAAGAGAAAGTGTTTGAATCGGAGTGTTGTAGATTATGAAAATATTTCCCCACCCTCTCCCGTGCACTGAGACGCCCAATTTTCGAGCACTTCAATTTCCCTTTGAATCCTCTCGAATAGGCTAGCACCCAGCTATTTTTGACAGCTGTTAGTGTAACGGGATATTTGTATCTTTCAGTGGATCATTTTCCATAGATTGACCGTCGTTCTAGACACAAGTGAAACGTTATCTGGAACTAACTTTTGTAACTGCTACCTTCATTTATATTTGTCAATCCACCACTGATAGACTGTCACGTGGATTTATGCTGTCGGGCAACCTGCTACAGCATTAGAAACCAAAATCTGTTTTATTTTTAAGAACCATTGCTGCTCTCTTGAAATCATAGGGAAGTAATTTACTTTTTTCCCCCCAAGGAAGTAATATTTATGCACAGCCTACAAGATGGGGAAAATGCTCTCGAAGATCTTTGGCAACAAGGAGATGAGGATATTGATGCTTGGACTTGATGCTGCTGGCAAGACCACCATCCTCTACAAACTGAAGCTGGGCCAGTCTGTCACCACCATCCCAACAGTCGGATTCAACGTCGAGACAGTCACCTACAAGAACGTGAAGTTCAACGTGTGGGACGTGGGGGGCCAGGACAAGATCCGGCCGCTGTGGAGGCACTACTACACTGGCACTCAGGGCCTCATCTTTGTGGTGGACTGCGCCGACAGGGACCGGATAGACGAGGCCCGCCAGGAGCTCCACCGGATCATCAATGACCGGGAGATGCGGGATGCCATCATCCTGATCTTTGCCAATAAGCAGGACCTGCCTGACGCCATGAAGCCCCACGAGATCCAGGAGAAGCTGGGCCTGACCCGGATCAGAGATAGGAATTGGTACGTTCAGCCCTCGTGTGCTTCCACCGGTGATGGACTATACGAGGGTCTCACCTGGCTCACCTCAAATTACAAATCTTAATGTTCATCACTTCTATGCTCAGCCTGGACTATTTAGTTACAATAACAAGCAAAAAAGCAAAAAGAGAAGAAGTGAAATGAACAACAGATGGGGAAAAAAATGACAACCTGAGGCAATGAATGAATAACATGACTTCTCAGATGAGTAGGCCTATATAAAAGAGAAGTTTGATTATAATCCTCCATTTATTTCTTTTGATAATGGTGAATGATGCCCCTCTATAACCCATGTTTTTTATAAACAAAATGCAATTATTTTTGTCTGGCTTTTCTTTTTTTTCACTTTGACTCTAGTATACTGAACTCACAGTCTAATCACTCAATAATTCACAAAATATTATTTTCAGAAGCTCTGAAAGATGCAGATTAAATGTTTTTTTTCTCTTGTATGATTTATTTCTACGGTGGCAGGGTTCAGGGTTAGGGTGTGCTATTTTTTGTCCCTCAGTTATAGATACATTACAGACAGCCTTCTATTCCGTTTTCATACAGTATTCTCATGACCCAATTTCCACCCAAAGGATGGGAAAGGCCAATGCCCCTGTGTGGACGTTACCAGCTCATATCTGCGCCGGAAACCAAGGGACAGATTCAGCATATCAGTTCTCATGGTTCCAAACTGCCACCATGGTTTTTAAAGAGTTAAGAACATTTATTACAGACATGTAAGGACCTCATGAAGAAGTACTGTTTTCACTTTTGATTGATTGTACAAAATGGTGGAGATGATTGAGGAAAATGTGTTTAGTACTTAATTCCTTAAACAGTGATTCCATCCCATGTCTGCTAGGGAGGTTTTCTGAGAAGACACCATGGACACTGCGACATGGATGGATATCATTGTATTTTTGTTCTGTTTCGGGTCAGAATCTGTTACCACTGATCTCTTTTTGCCTCTAATCTTCTAAGAGCTTCCATTTCCAGTTGAGTATTTGTATTTCTGGCTGCCTTTTGGGAAGCCCTGAGTTACAGGTGCACCAACAGAAAGATAGACAGTGTGGTGGAAAGCACCCTCATAGCTAAGTCTTCACTAGGGGTGGGAATGACTACCCGATCCACAAGGGAGTGGGGGGAAACACAATACTATAGGGCCCCTTGACTAAAAGTGCACACTGACTCTTTCTGACTGACTCTTGGGCCCAAGTAAGCAAGTGTTTACTTTTCAATCCAGCACCACTTCCATGGTGCTCTGCTCTCCAGTGAATGGGGCCTCCTGCTCAGTTCGTTTAATCCATTCACATCAGTTGTACAGCTCTTCATGCAGTCAGACAAGACTACATGTTCTGTTCATAAGTTATAGATATGAAAATGCTTTGTTTAATTATTTTTGTTCCATTTGCTATGCTGATGAAATAATAAAAATATGTATCCAGATCAACATGGAAGTGGAGCTTTTTCAATATGAACCCTGCAACATTTCACATTATCAATGAGCATGTACTTGCCTAAAGGATTTAAAATGTCACGAAAGAGGAAGTGAAATTTGGCCGTTTATAAGAGTTAGAAGGGGGAAAAAGTTGATGTGAGAACTGTGAAGTCAGTTTGGTGTGTTTCCGTTGTGCTCGTGAGTCACCGGCTGTGAATAAGTGATGATAAGATCTCTGGTTTCGGGGTAGTGATTGGTAGGTAGCTTAGGTCCAACTTTCCAGGCCTACCTCAAGACTGTATTTCTTAGTCCATCATTAGAATACTGTACTAGGAGTCTCTGGTGTATTCAACCCAAAGTGCTTTTTGGACATTTAGGGATGTGTTCTTTTGTGAATTTGTAAGGGGTTCTGTTTTGGAACTCTGTTTCTTCATCCTTAGTCAAACTTGAAGTTTTAAGCAAAGTTAGTCCTAAAGTTGGTGTTGGTTTGAGAACATAGGAGACTGCTGGAAGATTGATATATTGATCCCCACCACTTAGGCGATTCCCTTCAAATGGCCACAGTTGAAAGACTTCGACTATGAAACTGACTGACACTTGTGTACATAGCGAATAGATAATCTGATTAATGTGGGTCATTCAAACTAGGCTTTGTCCTCAAGAACAAACAACTCGGTGTGTTTGAGTATGTACGTTGACCTGTATAACTATATAGATCCACAGATTTAAATAATACATAAGGCAAGGGGGTGGGGGGGGAGTCAGTCACATTTGATCATTCTCATAGTTGCTCAAAGTAAGTTACTGTATTGGCAAATCTGTTGGCAAGTGTACTGTAATGCATTTCAGTTCACACCAATGAGAACTTGCTTGGTGACTGGGCTGGAGAGTGATGTCATCCTTCATGCGTGTGTGACCTGTATAGGGAATAGGGTGTCAACCACACAAAAGGCCCCAACCAGCCTGGCTGGCAGCTCGCCCTGATCTAGTATCAGTTATTCTTATTCTTATTGTGTTACTTTTTATTATTACATTATGTTTTAGTCTACTTGGTAAATATTTTCTTCTTCTTGAACTGCACAGTTCGTTAAGGGCTTGTAAGTAAGCATTTCACAAAGTCTACACTTGTATTCGGCTCATGTATCAAATAAAGTTTGATTTGATTTGAGTTTACCTGCTCCTTAACCTTAACCATTAGAGTGGGGGACTGCAAAACTGATCTTAGATCAGTGTCTATGGGCAAGTTAATCTTTTGACAGATGGAGAGGCAGGGTGAATTATTGGTGTGACATCAGCGACTGAAATCAGAAAATGCTAGAAGAAGACAGAGGGAAGATCTCAATAGCATATTCCTCGTGTCGGCTCGCCTCGTCTCCATCTGAAAACCCATTGGATGAGAAAGCCAGAGGTCCCCCCTCTGACGACCTACTCCAATGGGTTTTGAGAAGGAGACGAGGAGTATGAAATTGCGATTCTCCCATGCGTGTCAGTGTGATTGTTGTTTGGGGTGTGGCCCGGCCGTCCACGAGTGCTAAGACAGCCAGCCAGCCAAGTGTGACACTTCACTTTTGCTTTTAGATGAGGTTCAGTGTGACCTTTCTGATAAAGAAAAAAACAAGGAGCGGTTTAGGGTATTGGATATATTTGTAGTATTCTACTCTACAGTTTGTGGCAGTTTGTATTACCCACTCAAATTAATCAGGCAGCAAGTGCCCACCCTTGAGTCTGTGAAGGAATGTCAGTCCTGCTCTTGTCTCTCCCTCCCTTCCCTGATTAAATGGAGGCATGGCTGCAGTGTTTGCTGTGTTGTTTGTTCTGCGTCTGTTGGTTTGGAGTTTGACCTGGGTGTCGCTGTGTTGAAAGGATTGAGTGACTCAGGTTGTCTGGACCAAGGACGTGTAGTTCAAGTCCACACCAGGGAGATCAAATGCAGCCACCTGCTGTCTCGTCCAAATCAACCTGCTTTCACCGCTGATGCTTTTGCAACTGTCTGTAAGCTTAACTACATTGTAGAAAGACAAAAGTAAAACTTCCCCCTGCTGTCCCTCTCTCGCTAGCTGAATGGCGAATGTTTGAATAAGCAGCGTCTCCATTTGCCTGGTATGCACACTAGAGATCCCAGAATACATGGTGAGGGGAGTTGAACTCTGACTGCGTCACAGTCGACTGTTGTGGCTTACTCTATTTGTATCCTCTCCTTCTCTATCATCTTTCATCTTCAATTATCTGACAACATATGAGATGCGAAAGCACCGTGTTGGTATTTGCTTTTACCAGTCCACTTCTCTCCAAATTAGTTCAGACGAAAGAGAGGACCCAAGGACAGGAAGCCATTTTAGACTGTTGAGGCTCAGCCCTATAGTGTTTGATTAGAGAGGCTCAGAAGCACACGTGTCAGAGGCTTTTCTACAGCTGTCACTGCACTCTGTGCCGGATGTACAATAGACAATAGCTAACATCCTCTGCTGTCTGTCTCACCTGTGGCTACATGTTAAAGAGTTTGTGTTCTGCAGTGTTCAGTAAAGCCTCTGAACTTTATCATGAAGGTCTGTCTGAAAGACTTATTTTTAAAGTTAGTAGACACATGTAGGTCTGCAATACACACACATTGAAGTTGTATTCCCTGCTTTTCTGGTTCTAATATTTTTACATCAAGATTAGGGGAACTACTTTTGAATTGCTCACTTTCCTCTCATTTCTTGAGTGACTCAGAAGGGTTTAGAATTGAAAGTTATTAGAGGCACATATAGTTAGTATGATT
Organism: Oncorhynchus kisutch; assembly: GCF_002021735.2. Lineage (NCBI taxonomy): Eukaryota > Metazoa > Chordata > Actinopteri > Salmoniformes > Salmonidae > Oncorhynchus > Oncorhynchus kisutch. The sequence continues at coordinate 30,387,979 of NC_034194.2, read as the reverse complement.
CATGGAAAGGCAAAGAGAACCTGCTTGGGTTTTGCTGGGTGGATTTAGCCTTCAGCCAGACCATTGTCTGCTGCAGGGTGGGGGTGGACCGATCTATTGTGTTCGTTTTGGAGGCGTGAACTAAACCAAAAATGTTTAATGAACCTTGTTGCCAGTTCCCTGTCATTTAGTTTACTCAGGCGTCCCTCCCTGCTTTTAATCTTATTAACCACACACATAAATGACAATTCTTTCTTGAACAAAACATAACTATCTATAAACACCACAACCAAATGCAATGCTACTTTGGTTATTAATGGACTGTACATTTACAATCACACAATATTGGTAAAGGGGATGTTTGTTGTGTTCACTGGGGTGACTAATAAAAGTGTTAATGATGTTCATCACATGACAGCTTCATTCAAGCCTACCTACAGTGCCTTGCGAAAGTATTCGGCCCCCTTGAACTTTGCGACCTTTTGCCACATTTCAGGCTTCAAACATAAAGATATAAAACTGTATTTTCTTGTGAAGAATCAACAACAAGTGGGACACAATCATGAAGTGGAACGACATTTATTGGATATTTCAAACTTTTTTAACAAATCAAAAACTGAAGAATTGGGCGTGCAAAATTATTCAGCCCCCTTAAGTTAATACTTTGTAGCGCCACCTTTTGCTGTGATTACAGCTGTAAGTCGCTTGGGGTATGTCTCTATCAGTTTTGCACATCGAGAGACAGACATTTTTCCCATTCCTCCTTGCAAAACAGCTCGAGCTCAGTGAGGTTGGATGAAGAGCATTTGTGAACAGCAGTTTTCAGTTCTTTCCACAGATTCTCGATTGGATTCAGGTCTGGACTTTGACTTGGCCATTCTAACACCTGGATATGTTTATTTTTGAACCATTCCATTGTAGATTTTGCTTTATGTTTTGGATCATTGTCTTGTTGGAAGACAAATCTCTGTCCCAGTCTCAGGTCTTTTGCAGACTCCATCAGGTTTTCTTCCAGAATGGTCCTGTATTTGGCTCCATCCATCTTCCCATCAATTTTAACCATCTTCCCTGTCCCTGCTGAAGAAAAGCAGGCCCAAACCATGATGCTGCCACCACCATGTTTGACAGTGGGGATAGTGTGTTCAGGGTGATGAGCTGTGTTGCTTTTACGCCAAACATAACGTTTTGCATTGTTGCCAAAAAGTTCCATTTTGGTTTCATCTGACCAGAGCACCTTCTTCCACATGTTTGGTGTGTCTCCCAGGTGGCTTGTGGCAAACTTTAAACAACACTTTTTATGGATATCTTTAAGAAATGGCTTTCTTCTTGCCACTCTTCCATAAAGGCCAGATTTGTGCAATATACGACTGATTGTTGTCCTATGGACAGAGTCTCCCACCTCAGCTGTAGATCTCTGCAGTTCATCCAGAGTGATCATGGGCCTCTTGGCTGCATCTCTGATCAGTCTTCTCCTTGTATGAGCTGAAAGTTTAGAGGGACGGCCAGGTCTTGGTAGATTTGCAGTGGTCTGATACTCCTTCCATTTCAATATTATCGCTTGCACAGTGCTCCTTGGGATGTTTAAAGCTTGGGAAATCTTTTTGTATCCAAATCCGGCTTTAAACTTCTTCACAACAGTATCTCGGACCTGCCTGGTGTGTTCCTTGTTCTTCATGATGCTCTCTGCGCTTTTAACGGACCTCTGAGACTATCACAGTGCAGGTGCATTTATACAGAGACTTGATTACACACAGGTGGATTGTATTTATCATCATTAGTCATTTAGGTCAACATTGGATCATTCAGAGATCCTCACTGAACTTCTGGAGAGAGTTTGCTGCACTGAAAGTAAAGGGGCTGAATAATTTTGCACGCCCAATTTTAAAGTTTTTGATTTGTTAAAAAAGTTTGAAATATCCAATAAATGCTGTTCCACTTCATGATTGTGTCCCACTTGTTGTTGATTCTTCACAAAAAAATACAGTTTTATATCTTTATGTTTGAAGCCTGGGATGTGGCAAAAGGTCGCAAAGTTCAAGGGGGCCGAATACTTTCGCAAGGCACTTTATGAAACAGCTATACACACACACACACACACATTAACCCAACTCCAACACTAACATCAACATAGCATCAGTTGTTACAAGACACACCATATTTTCTATTTTATTTGTGTATTTATATATTAATTTTTTTAGCCCTTTTTCTCCCCAATTTCATGGTATCTAACTGGTAGTTGGTCTTGTCTCATCGCTGCAACTCCCATATGGACTCAGGAGAGGCAAAGGTCGAGAGCCGTGCGTCCTCCGAAACACAACCCAACCAAGCCACACTGCTTCTTGACACAATTCCCAATTAACCTGGAAGCCAGCCTCACCAATGTGTCGGAGGAAACACAGTCCACATGGCAACCGTGTCAGTGTGCACTGCGCCCGGCCCACCACAGGAGTCACTAGTATGCAATAGCACACGGACATACCTGCCGGCCAAACCCTCCCCTAACCCGGATGACGCTGGGCCAATTGTGCGCCGCACCATGGGTCTCCCGGTCACGGCCGGCTGCAACAGAGCCTGGACTCAAACCCAGAATCTCTAGTGGCACAGCTAGCACTGAAATGCAGTGCATTAGACCCCTGCGCCTCTCTGGAGGCCACAAGACACACCGCTATGGAATTCTGGTTAATACAAAATATTTTATTTTCTGAATCTCTAACCCCCCTTCAAGGTTGTATTTGTATACCTATAGTTTGTGTCTTTGCATAGAATAAGGAACTGGCATGCTGAACTCAGTGAAAGGATAACTGTTTTCAGTGTTGGGTCCTTGAATCTAGTCTTTTATTAGATCCCCATTAGCTGTTCCAAAAGTAGCAGCTACTCTTCCTGGGGTCCAGACAACATGACATAATACCAAACATTAATAGACCAGAACAGCTCAAGGACCGAACTACATAAAGTTAAAACGTCACACATAGCTTACATATCAGTACATAAACTCACACTATCTAGGTCAAATAGGGGAGAGGTGTTGTGCCATGAGGTGTTGCTTTATCAGTTTTTTTAAACAAGGTATTCTGTTCACAAGCAATCTGAGATAGAAGGGAGTTCTATGCAATCATACCTCCATATAATACTGTACGTTTTCTAGATTTTTTTCTGGATTTGGGGACTGAAATGACCCCTGGTGGTGTGTGTGTGAGTGTGTGGGGGGGGGGGGAGCTGTGTGTAAGATGACTATGCAAGAGCAAGACATGTCATTCTGTTCTGGGCCAGCTGCAGTTTTTCTAGGTCCTTTTTTGCAGCACCTAACCATATGACTGGGCAATAATCAAGATCAGAAACTATAGCCTGCAGGACTTGCTTTGTCTTTACAACCATTGAATCAATATGGTTTTGACCATGACAGTTTACAAACCAAGGTAACACCAAGTAATTTAGTCTCATTAACTTGCTCAATAGCAACATTATTCATTATCAGATTCAGCTGAGGTCTAGAACTTAGAGGATGATTTGCACGGTATCAAATAAAATGCCCTTAGTTTTAGAAGTTCAGGACTGGTTTATTACTGGCCACCCATTCTAAAACTGACTGCAACTCTTTGTTTAGGGTGGCAGTGATTTTAATAGCTGTGGTTGCTGACGCGTAAAGGGTTGAATACTCAGCATACATAGACACACAGGCTTTGTTTTAATGCCAGTGGCAGGTCATTAGTAAAAATAGAAAAGAGTAGATGGTCACGAGAGCTGCCCTGTGGTATACCACAATTGACATGTTTAGCATTAAAGAAGCTTACATTATTAAAGAAAACCCTCTGTGTTCTATTATACTGAACAAAAATATAAACGCAACTTGTACAGTGTTAGTCCCATGTTTCATGAGCTGAAATAAAATATTCAAAAAATCTTTCATATGCAAAAAAAGCTTATTTCTCTCAAATGTTGTGCACAAATTTGTTTATTTGTTAGTGAGCATTTCTCATTTGCCAAAATAATCCATCCACCTGATAGGTGTGGCATATCAAGCTGATTAAACAGCATGATCATTACACAGGTGCATCTTGTACTGGGGACAATAAAAGGCCACTAAAATGTAGTTGTCACACAACACAATGCCACAGATGTCTCAGTTTTGAGGGAGCGTGCAGTTGACTTGCTGACTGCAGGAATGTCTCCAGAACTGTTGCTAGAGAATTGAATGTTCATTTCTCTATCATAAACCACATCCAATGTTGTTTTAGAGACCATGCCAGACCAGGACCTCAACATCCTGCTTCTTCACCTGCTGGATTGTCTGAGACCAGCCACCTGGACAGCTGATGAAATTGTGGATTTGCACAACAAAATAATTTCTGCACAAACTGTCAAAGACCGTCTCAGGGAAGCTCATCTGCGTGCTCGTCATCCTCACCATGGTCTTGACCTGACTGCAGTTCGGCATCGTAACCGACTTCAGTGGGTAAATGCTCACCTATGATGGCCACTGGCACGCTGGAGATCCCGGCCCCATGTCTCAAGGATCTGTACACAATTCCTGGAAGCTGAAAATGTCCCAGTTCTTCCATGGCCTGCATACTCAACAGACATGTCACCCACTGAGCATGTTTGATTGCTCTGGATCGACATGGACATCAGCGTGTTCCAGTTTCCGCCAACACCCAGCAACTTCGCACAGCCATTGATAAGAAGTGGGACAACATTCCACAGGCCACAATCAACAGACTGATCAACTCTCTGCGAAGGAGATGTCACGCTGCATGATGCAAATGGAGGTCACACCAGATTCTGACTGGTTTTCTGATCCACAGCCCTACCTTATTTTTCAAGGTATCTGTGACCAACAGATGCATATCTGTTTTCCCATTCATGTGAAATCCATAGATTAGGGCCTAATGAATTTAATTCAATTGACTAATTTCCTTAGATGAACTGTAACTCAGTAAAATCTTTGAAATTGTTGCATGTTGTGATTATATTTTTGTTCAGTGTAGATGGCTCTGAATCCACGATATGGAAAAGGTTGAAAAGCCGTTTTCAACAATCGGTTTTGCTCAATAATATCAAAGGCTGCACTGAAATCTAACAGTATAGCTTCCACAATCTTCTTATTATAAATGGATTTAGACCAATCATCAATCATTTGTGACAGTGTAGTACATGCTGAGTGCACTTCCATATAAGCATGCTGAAAGTCTTTTATTCATTTGTTTACAGAGAAATAGCATTGTACTGTATCTGGTCAAACACCATTTTCCCCCAAAAGTGTGCTAAGAGTCTGCAGCAAGCTGATTGGTTGGCTGTTAGAACCATTAAAGGGTGCTTTACCATTCTTGGGTAGCGGAATGACTTTGGCTTCCCTCCAGGTCTGAGGACAAAATGTTTTCTCCAGACTCAGATAAAATATGACAAATAGGAGTGACAATTTAGTCTGCTACCATCCTCAGTAGCTTTCCATCTAAGTTTGTCAAAACCAATACCAGTTGGGTTCTCATTATTGATGGACACACTAACTTTACAGAATTCCAAATGACAATGCATTGCTTTAATTGTTAGGTATTTTATGCATGAAAATGATGGCTCACAATTTGTTGTTGGCATTTCATGCCTAAGTTTGCCTACTTTGCTAATGAAATAGTCATTAAAGTAATTGGCAACATCAAAAGGCTTTGTGATAAATGAGCCATCTGATTCAATGAAAGATGTAGATGAATTAGCCTTTCTGCCCATCATTTTATTTAAAGTATACTTTGTCATTTATCTTGGTTTCATAACACAATTTATTTTGTTCATTTTAGTCACATAATGTCTCAATTTACAGTAAGTTTGCCAATCAGATGTGCAGCCAGACTTATTTACCACTCCGTTTGCCTTGTTCCACCATACAGCTTTTCAATTCCACATCAATACACAGGTCCTTAACAGTTCTAACAGTTAGTTTCTTAATAGGTTCATGCTTATTAATAACTGGAAGAAACAATTTAATAAATACATCAAGGTGAGGGCCCTCGGAGTGTGGTGTCAGGAAAATAACCTCACACTCAACGTCAACAAAACTAAGGATATGATTATGGACTTCATGAAACAGCAGAGGGAACACCCCCCTATCCACATCGATGGAACAGTAGTGGAGAGGGTAGTAAGTTTTAAGTTCCTCGGCGTACACATCACAGACAAACTGAATTGGTCCAACCACACAGTCAGCAGCAGCGCCTCTTCAACCTCAGGATGCTGAAGAAATTCGGCTTGTCACCAAAAGCACTCACAAACTTCTACAGATGCACAATCGAGAGCATCCTGTCGGGCTGTATCACCACCTGGTACGGCAACTGCTCCGCCCACAACAGTAAGGCTCTCCAGAGGGTAGTGAGGTCTGCACAACGCATCACCGGGGTCAAACTACCTGCCCTCCAGGACACCTACACCACCCGATGTCACAGGAAGGCCATAAAGATCATCAAGGACAACAACCACCCGAGCCACTGCCTGTTCACCCCGCTATCATCCAGAAGGCGAGGTCAGTACAGGTGCATCAAAGCTGGGACCGAGAGACTGAAAAACAGCTTCTATCTCAAGGCCATCAGACTGTTAAACAGCCACCACTAACATTGAGTGGCTGCTGCCAACACACTGACTCAACTCCAGCCACTTTAATGATGGGAAATGATGTAAAATATATCACTAGCCACTTTAAACAATGCTACCTAATATAATGTTTACATACCCTACATTATTCATCTCATATGTATACGTATATACTGTACTCTATATCATCTACTGAATCTTTATGTAATACATGTATCACTAGCCACTTTAACTATGCCACTTTGTTTACATACTCATCTCATATGTATATACTGTACTCAATACCATCTACTGTATCTTGCCTATGCCGCTCTGTACCATCACTCATTCATATATCTTTATGTACATATTCTTTATCCCCTTACACTTGTAGTGTAGTAGTTTTGGAATTGTTAGCTAGATTACTTGTTGGTTATTACTGCATTGTCGGAACTAGAAGCACAAGCATTTCGCTACACTCGCATTAACATCTGCTAACCATGTGTATGTGACAAATAAAATTTGATTTGATTTGCAGCGTCTAGATGCTCCTCATTACACACATTACAAACAAATATTTTTTGCATTTTCAACATAGGAAACAGTACACAACGTTTTGTATGATCTCTTGTACACTATTTTAGGCCCAACCTTTGGAACTAAGCCCTCTCACTCCTCCCAGTCATAGCGGAAGTAACTGTAAGCAATGTCCTCATGCTTTCTGGCAGCTTTCATTGCTAGGATAATAAGCTTCCAGTTACTGGATAATAAGTAGTCCTCGTTAAGGAAGATGTTGGTTCCTCTACAAGTTATTGGCACTTTCCAGAACAGACATATTTTCCTTTACCCTTAAACCTGAGGAACTTGGTCACTATCGGCCCCAATTTTGGGGCGGTATGATTGTATGATTTTTAAGCAATTAATTTGCATTTTATTGCATGACATAAGTATTTGATCACCTACCAACCAGTAAGATTTCCGGCTCTCACAGACCTGTTAGTTTTTCTTGAAGAAGCTCTCCTGTTCTCCACTCATTACCTGTATTAACTGCACCTGTTGGAACTCATTACCTGTATAAAAGACACCTGTCCACACACTCAATCAAACAGACTCCAACCTCTCCACAATGGCCAAGACCAGAGAGCTGTGTAAGGACATCAGGGAAAATTGTAGACCTGCACAAAGCTGGGATGGGCTACAGGACAATAGGCAAGCAGCTTGGTGAGAAGGCAACAACTGTTGGTGCAATTATTAGAAAATGGAAGAAGGTCAAGATGACGGTCAACCACCCTCGGCCTGGGGCTCCATGCAAGATCTCACCTCGTGGGGTATCAATGATCATGAAGAAGGTGAGGGATCAGCCCAGAACTACACGGCAGGACCTGGTCAATGACCTGAAGAGAGCTGGGACCACAGTCTCAAAGAAAACCATTAGTAACACACTACGCCATCATGGATTAAAATCCTGCAGCGCACGCAAGGTCCCCCTGCTCAAGCCAGAACATGTCCAGGCCCGTCTGAAGTTTGCCAATGACCATCTGGATGATCCAGAGGATCATGTGGTCTGATGAGACAGAAATAGGGCTTTTTGGTCTAAACTCCACTCGCCATGTTTGGAGGAAGAAGAAGGATGAGTACAACCCCAAGAACACCATCCCAACCGTGAAGCATGAAGGTGGAAACATCATTCCTTTGGGATGCTTTTCTGCAAAGGGGACAGGATGACTGCACTGTATTAACAGGAGGATGGATGGGGCCATGTATTGCGAGATCTTGGCCAACAACCTCCTTCCCTCAGTAAGATCATTGAAGATGGGTCGTGGCTGGGTCTTCCAGCATGACAACGACCCAAAACACACAGCCAGGGCAACTAAGGAGTGGCTCCGTAAGAAGCATCTCAACGTCCTGGAGTGGCCTAGCCAGTCTCCAGACCTGAACCCAATAGAAAATCTTTGGAGGGAGCTGAAAGTCCGTATTGCCCAGCGACAGCCCCGAAACCTGAAGGTTCTGGAGAAGGTCTGTATGGAGGAGTGGGACAAAATTCCTGCTGCAGTGTGTGCAAACCTGGTGAAGAACTACAGGAAACGTATGATCTCTGTAATTGCAAACAAAGGTTTCTGTACCAAATATTAAGTTATTCTTTTCTGATATATCAAATACTTATGTCATGCAATAAAATACAAATTAATTACTTAAAAATCATACAATGTGATTTTCTGGATTTTTGTTTTAGATTCCGTCTCTCACAGTTGAAGTGTACCTATGATAAAAATTACAGACCTCTACAAGCTTTGTAAGTAGAAAAATCGGCATAATCCGCAGTGTTTCAAATACTTGTTCTCCCCACTGTATAACTGACAATCTGAAATGGTCCACCCACACAGACAATGTGGTGTAGAAGGCCCAACAGCGCCTTCTCAACCTCAGGAGGCTGAATAAATTTGGCTTGGCCCCTAAGACCCTCACAAACTTTTACATGCACCATTGAGAGCATCCTGTCGGACTGTATCACTGCATCAAAGCTGGGACCGAAAGACTGAAAAACAACTTCAATCTCAAGGCCATCAGACTGAAATAGCCATCCCAGTACCCTGCCCTGAACATAGTCACTGTCACTACCTGGCTACCACCCGGTTACTCAATCCTGCACATTAGAGGCTGTTGCCCTATGTGCATAGACATGGAACCACTGGTCACTTTAATAATGTTTACATACCGTTTTACTCATTTCATGTGTATATACTGTATTGTACTGTATTCTAGTCAATGCCACTCTGACATTGCCTGTCCTAATATTTATACATTTCTTAATTCCATTCTTTTACTTTGAGATTTGTGTGTATTGTTGTGAATTGTTAAATACTACTGCATTGTTGGAACTAGGAGCATTTCGCTACACCCATAATAACATCTGCTAAATATGTGAGTGTGACCAATAAAATTTTATTTTATTTGAGTAATATGTCCCAAACTACAATCTCAGACACAAGCAGCAATCTGATGTGTAAAACATCAAACTGAAAGTCCTTAGGATCAGTAGGAAGGAAGGCCTATTGTATGGTGACAGTGTCTTTGGACACTGTGCTATCTAACCTCCAAACAAGCTTCAATGCCATACAACACTCCTTCCATGGCCTCCAACTGCTCTTAAACGCTAGTAAAACCAAATGCATGCTTTTCAACCGGTCGCTGCCTGCACCCGCATGCCCGACTAGCATCACCACCCTGGATGGTTCCGACCTAGAATATGTGGACGTCTATAAGTACCTAGGTGTCTGGCTAGACTGCAAACTCTCCTTCCAGACTCATATCAAACATCTCCAATCGAAAATCAAATCAAGAGTCGGCTTTCTATTCCGCAACAAAGCCTCCTTCACTCACGCCGCCAAGCTTACCCTAGTAAAACTGACTATCCTACCGATCCTCGACTTCGGCGATGTCATCTACAAAATGGCTTCCAACACTCTACTCAGCAAACTGGATGCAGTCTATCACAGTGCCATCCGTTTCGTCACTAAAGCACCTTATACCACCCACCACTGCGACTTGTATGCTCTAGTCGGCTGGCCCTCGCTACATATTCGTCGCCAGACCCACTGGCTCCAGGTCATCTACAAGTCCATGCTAGGTAAAGCTCCGCCTTATCTCAGCTCACTGGTCACGATGGCAACACCCATCCGTAGCACGCGCTCCAGCAGGTGTATCTCACTGATCATCCCTAAAGCCAACACCTCATTTGGCCGCCTTTCGTTCCAGTACTCTGCTGCCTGTGACTGGAACGAATTGCAAAAATCGCTGAAGTTGGAGACTTTTATCTCCCTCACCAACTTCAAACATCAGCTATCTGAGCAGCTAACCGATCGCTGCAGCTGTACATAGTCTATTGGTAAATAGCCCACCCTTTTTCACCTACCTCATCCCCATACTGTTTTTATTTATTTACTTTTCTGCTCTTTTGCACACCAATATCTCTACCTGTACATGACCATCTGATCATTCATCACTCCAGTGTTAATCTGCAAAATTGTAATTATTTGCCTACCTCCTCATGCCTTTTGCACACATTGTATATAGACTCCCCCTTTGGTTTCTACTGTGTTATTGACTTGTTAATTGTTTACTCCATGTGTAACTCTTTGTTGTCTGCTCACACTGCTATGCTTTATCTTGGCCAGGTCGCAGTTGCAAATGAGAACTTGTTCTCAACTAGCCTACCTGGTTAAATAAAGGTGAAATAAAAAAAAAATAAACCGACACACTAGGAGATTCTACCTTCAAATTGTATTTAATTTGTCACATGCGCCCAATAGAACAGGTGTAGACTTTACCATGAAATGCTTACTTACAAGCCCTTAACCAACAATGCAGGTTTAAGAAAATAGAGTTAAGAAAATATTTACTAAATTAACTAAAGTCAAAAATAAATAAAAAAGTAACACAATAAAATTAAAATAATGAGGCTATATACAGGGGGTACCGGTACCGAGTCAGTGTGCGGGGGTACACATTAGTCTAATTAATTTGTACATGTAGGTAGGGGTAAAGTGACTATGCATAGATAATAAACAGTGAGCAGCATCAGTGTAAAAACAGGGTGGGGGGGGGGGGGTGGCAATGCAAATAGTCTGGGTGGCCATTTGATTAATTGCTCAGCAGGGTTATGGCTTGGGGGTAGAAGCTGTTAAGGAGTGTTTTGGACCAAGACTTGGTGCTTCGGTACCACTTGCCGTGAGGCAGCAGAGAGAACGGTCTGTGAATTGAGTGACTGGAGTCTTTGACAAGTTTTTGGGCCTTCCTCTGACACCGCTTAGTGTATAGGTCCTGGATGCAGGAAGCTTGGCCTCAGTGATGTACTGGGCTGTACACACTACCCTCTGTAGCACCTTACGGTCGGATGCGGAGCAGTTGCCATACCAGGCGGTGATGCAACCAATTTTTTTATTTTTGTATTACATTTTTTATTTAACCTTTATTTAACCAGGTAGGCTAGTTGAGAGCAAGTTCTCATTTACAACTCCGACCTGGCCAAGATAAAGCAAAGCAGTGCAACACAAACAACAAACATACAGTCAATAATACAATAGAAAAAGTATATATACAGTGTGTGCAAATGAGGTAGGATAAGGGAGGTAACAATTAGCAATTAAACACTGGAGGGATGGATGTGCAGAAGATGAGTGTGCAAGTAGAGATAGTGGGGTGCAAAGGAGCAAAATAAATAAAAATAAATAACAGCATGGGGATGAGGTAGTTGGATGGGCTATTTACAGATGGGCTATGTACAGGTGCAGTGATCTGTGAGCTGCTCTGACAGCTGTTGCTTAAAGTTAGTGAGGAAGATATGAGTCTCCAGCTTCAGTGATTTTTTCAGTTCGTTCCAGTCATTGGCTTCAGAGAACTGTAAGGAAAGGCGGCCAAAGTAGGTATTGGCTTTGGGGGTGACCATTGAGCTGAGATAAGGCGGGGCTTTATCTAGCAAAGACTTATAGATGACCTGAAGCCAGTGGGTCTAGCGACAAATATGAAGCGGGGGCCAGCCGACTAGAGCATACAGGTCGCAGTAGTGGATAGTATATAAGGCTTTGATAACAAAATGAATGGCACTGCGATAGACTGCATCCAATTTGCTGAGTAAAGTGTTGGATGCTATTTGGTAAATGACATTGCCGAAGTCAAGGATTGGTAGGATAGTCAGTTTTACGAGGGTATGTTTGGCAGCATGAGTGAAGGATGCTTTGTTGTGAAATAGGAAGCCGATTCTAGATGTAATTTTGGATTGGAGATGCTTAATGTGAGTCTGGAAGGAGAGTTTACAGTCTAACCAGACACCTAGGTATTTATAGTTGTCCACATATTCTAAGTCAGAACCGTCCAGCGTAGTGATGCTGGACGGGCGGGCAGGTGTGGGCAGTGATCGGTTGAAGAGCATGCATTTAGTTTTACTTGCATTTAAGAGCAGCTGGATGCCACGGAAGGAGAGTTGTATGGCATTGAAGCTCATCTGGAGGTTAGTTAACACAGTTTCCAAAGAAGGGCAGGAAGTATACAGAATGGTGTCGTCTGTGTAGAGGTGGATCAGAGAATCACCAGCAGCAAGAGTGCCATCATTGATGTATACAGAGAAAGAGTCGGCCCGAGAATTGAACCCTGTGGCACCCCCATAGAGAGTACCAGAGGTCCGGACAACAGGCCCTCCTTTTTTGACACACTGAACTCTGTCTGAGAAGTAGTTGGTGAACCAGGCGAGGCAGTCATTTCAGAAACCAAGGCTGTTGAGTCTGCCAATAAGAATGTGGTGATTGACAGAGTCAAAAGCCTTGACCAGGTCGACGAATACAGATGCACGGTATTGTCTCTTATTGATGGCGGTTATGATATCGTTTAGGACCTTGAGTGTGGCTGAGGTGCACCCATGACCAGCTCAGAAACCAGATTGCATAGCGGAGAAGGTACGGTGGGATTCGAAATGGTCGGTGATCTATTTGTTAACTTGGCTTTCGAAGACCTTAGAAAGGTAGGGTAGGATAGATATAGGTCTGTAGCAGTTTGGGTCTAGAATGTCTCCCCTTTTGAAGAGGGGGATGACCGCGGCAGCTTTCCAATTGATGGAGCAGCTGTAGAACTTTCAGGTATTCTGATCAATTAGTAGTAATTATCTGCCCCTTCTACTCACCTGCCATCCTGTTCAGGTGTGACATCACTCAGGATGCATCTCAATACTCAAAATAGCTTCCTATCTCCTTTCATTTATCCTTACCCTTGAGAATGGAATCTTACAATATAGTCAAGATGGAGATGAAAGATTTCACATATACCCAGTGTGCCTTCATATGAATGTTGATGGGAGAGGAAACCACTTTGGTCTAATGAGACACACACACACACACACATACACACACTGTCTGGTCAGCTGTGGATGCTTTACACTGCTCTATAAAACAGCCATGCTGTGCTTCAACAGTGTCGCTCAGCCTTGAGGCTGCAACCAGCCTCTTTAGAAAGTGTCACAGAGAGCTTTTCCTTCTGCTTTTTTCCACATGCTAACACTTCTATAGTGGCTTGAGGGCCTAGTGCATCTGGTGGCAGGGATTTGTGGGAGGGATGCGTGTTGATACCCTCTTTAACAGGATGTGATGCGAGCTGCTAGACCTAAATAAATATGAGTGGAATCGAGCCCTGTTCATTTTTTATGCATCCTTCCTTTCTAGATTACTTGGAGTCACTGATCACGATTGGTTAGGTAAAAGCAAGGCTTATCCAATCATGCTGATTGCTTAGTGATTACTTCCAGGGAAGGGAGGAAGAATGGATGTGTTTTTGAAATGTGCTGTAACAGGTCCCAAATATAAAAGGAATGATATGTTTTAAGTTCCTCTATGCAGATTCCAATCTTGAGTCTCCTCCTTCCTGATGTCTGCAGTTGTTCCCTCCACCTATAGGATACAGTATAAAGCATTGGACCAATCCAATGCTAACGACAGAATGAGTGAAAAAGGCTGCTGTGAGGTCCAGAGACAGATGGTTATACTCAGGCAGAGGAGGCTGGTGGGGGGAGCTATAGGAAGACGGGCTCATTGTAATGGCTGGAATGGAATAAATTGAACAGTATCAAACATATAGAAACCACACATTTGACTCCATTCTATTCCAGCCAGTTCTCCTATAACTCCTCCCACCAGCCTACTGGGATAATAACCCTTCTACTACAGCACACAGACATTCTCTAATCCACTTGAGTACATCCGAAAATAAAACAATCAAGACACATTACTTGATTCTGATCCAAGATATCAATCCTGTTGTTTGTTTGTTAATTGGCAGAGCGACTGCAATTATCTGGATTGAGTTTAAGAGGAATTCTGCAAGGTCAGCAAGACCATGTGGAACGGCGTAATCAGCTGACTCATATCCTCCACACACACACACACACACACACACACACACACACACACACACACACACACACACCTGCCGCAGACAGACCCTCACATTAACACTGCATCCTTAAATAGCCTGCCACTTCACTCGCTCTCAACTCTCGCTCTCAACTCTCGCTCTCAACAAGACACGTTATCCTTAAATAACCTCCCTCCCAAGAACACCTGCTATGTACACTTGCTGGACACACACACACACACCTTCCAAGGATTCCAAGAGTGTTAAAAGCTGTCATCAAGGCAAAGTGTGGCTACTTTGAAGAATCTCAAATATATTTTGGTTTGTTTAACACTTTTTTGGTTACTACATGATTCCATGTGTTATTTCATAGTGTTGATGTCCTCACTATTATTCTACAATTTAGAAAATAGTAAAAATAAAGAAAAACCTTGGAATGAGTAGGTGTCCAAACTGTTGACTGGTACTGTAAGTATAACCCTCCATATAACATCAACTGAACTACTGACACACATATGGGGTGGCAGGTAGTCTAGTGGTTAGAGCGTTGGACTACAAACTGAAAGGTTTGTCCCTGAACAAAGCAGTTCCTAGGCCGTCATTGAAAATAAGAATTTGTTCTTAACTGACTTGCCTAGTTAAATAAAGGTAAAATAAAATAAATATAACCCTCTATATCATATCAACTGAACTACTGACACACCTATAACCTTCTATATCATATCAACTGATCTACTGACACATATAACCCTCTATCATATCAACTGAACTACAGACACATATAACCCTGTATATCATATCTACTGACACATATAACCCTCTATATCAACTGAACTACTGACACACATATGACCCTCTATATCATATCAACTGAACTACTGACACATATAACCCTCTATATCAGCTGAACTACTGACACACATATGACCCTCTATATCATTTCAACTGAACCACTGACACATAAAACCCTCTATCATAGCAACTGAACTACTGACAAATATAACCCTCTATATCATATCAACTGATCTACTGACACATATAACCCTCTATATCAACTGAACTACTGACACACATATAACCCTCTATATCAACTGAACTACTGACACATATAACCCTCTATATCAACTGAACTACTGACACATTTAACCCTCAGTATCATATCAACTGAACTACTGACACATATAACCCTCTATATCATATCAACTGAACTACTGACAAATATAACCCTATATCATATCAACTGAACTACTGACACACATATAACCAGTGCTTGACCCAGGCAGGAACTCGCCAGAACTGAGTACCAGCACCTCAAATGTTCTACCAGCACCTCAAATGTTCTCTGCACCTCTTACAGAATATTAGCTCAAAAGTGTTGTGGAGTTCCTGCACCTAAATATAGAGAGTACCAGCACTCAAAATGATTATCCCCACCTATTTCAGTCAGTCAAGAACTGCCTAGCATATAACCCTCATATCATGTAAAGTGTGAAGGAACACACACACCTTCACCTTTTTTACCTTAGACAATGCTGAAAGCATCCAAAGCATAACTAGACTAGTGAGCACACAGACACTGGAGGTTAGATCACTGCACTGTTAAATACCTTTGCTTTGCTTTGTTGGCAGTTGTGTCAGTGGCGACCACTATAAATTGAGAGTGTTCTCCCATAGTCTGCCAAATTAAGTCCCATTCATCATTGAGCTCAGACTTAGCAGCCGATAACTTAACCACAATCAGGAAACATCTTGATGCTGCATGTGGAGCATGATCAGCAGCCAAAATACTTCACCCCTCTCTCCAGAGCCATGACATAATTACTGTGTGTGTGTGCGGGCCTGCGTGTGTGCGCCGTGTGCTTGTGTGTGTGTGTAAGAGAGATGGAGAGAGAGTATGAAAGAAAGAATGTTTCAGTGAGAGTAGGAATGAGGGGAACGTGTGCTTATGGAATGTATGACTGGTTGTTCAAACATTTAGTAGTAGTGAGTGTATGCTTTGTGTATGTGCATGTATGTGCCTGTATATCTGTGTATATAAATGTGTGTGTTTCCAAAAACAAACTCTGTACTGGCTGTTCTGTGCTCTTGTTCTAGCACTGAAATAAATCTGCATCAACGGCTGGCTACACAGTGATAGCAGAGAGTAATGCATTCCGCACTATCACGATAATAAGGCACACAGTCAGATCTCAAATCAGCATACCAAATATGGTTCCTAGACAGTCTCTCTCTGTGACAGCGACTTGTAGATAAATAAAGTAAACTGGTTGTTTTTGCTTTATATAAACTATCCAGCCACAAAGTGAAACCACAATAACCTTTTCAGTGACTCCAGCCTTTTATTAGGCTTACTATAGACATGGTGTACTACTACTTCACTAAATGAGGATGTGGTTAGGGTTACAAAGAGTCAAGTTCATTCATAAGTCAGACTGCTTGTTCTTTAAGGTATGCTAGAGGTAAGCGTTGTTGAGATTAGCTAATCTTTCCATAATAAGGACCAGTCAACCCCCAGTTGTTTAGAAGTTTAAGTGATTTGTAGATCAGATCATCTGACCAGCACCTTGACTCAGGCTGGCCCTTGTAAACCAGCAGATTTAGACGTTTCACTCTGAATAGGGTTTCCAAGTCTCCTGGAAATGACATTTACCCCTTTACCTCCCAGGGAGCAGTGGAGCTATTCTGAGAGATTTTTTCTAACGCCAGACTGAAATGAATACTGTCAAATGTACACAGTGTTAAAGCCTGAAGGACTTTTATGACATACCAAAAGGACTTTGATGACATACCAGAAGGAGTTTGATGACATACCAGAAGGAGTTTGATGACATACCAGAAGGACTTTGATGACATACCAGAAGGACTTTGATGACATACCAGAAGGACTTTGATGACATACCAGAAGGACTTTGATGACATACCAGAAGGACTTTGATCCCAGTTAGCAACCCAACCTAACCCTAGCATAGCCACAGGTGATGCCTCAGCCTTAGAGCCAGTCTCTGACCTTGTGGAGGCCAAACATACACCCTTACAGACATAGTGGCACACCATTTTACCTTTATTTAACTAGGCAAATCAGTTAAGAACAAATTCTTATTTTCAATGATGGCCTAGGAACAGTGGGTTAACTGCCTTGTTCAGAGGCAGAACGACAGATTATTACCTTGTCAGCTCGGGGAACCAATCTTGCAACCTTTCGGTTACAAGTCCAACGCTCTAACCACAGTGAGGTGTATAGTGATTGTCAACACAGTCATTTATGGTGATAAATAGATACCATTTTAATTTCCTCACTTGTATTTGAAAACTTCAGGAACTTTGTGAAAAGCACTGACCTCCTGTGGCAGGAAGCAGACATTTCTCTGCCGAAGGGGAACAGTCCCTGAGTTGAAGCTATCAGTGAATTTCAATGTCTCTCTCTCTCTCCCCCTCTCTGTCTCTCTCTCACACAATGCACCTGCACTCGCACTCACACACGCACGCACGCACACACACACAGCGAGGGCAAGAGGGAGGAAGTTTGTCTAAAGTGTAGTAGTTAGCAGTAGTCAGCTAAAGTAAACACAATTGTATTGACACAATGTGACTAAGATTCAGACATTACAGAAATGAGTGAGCACTTACAAATATTTCACAAAAAGTAAAAGGTAGGCCTTCATTTTTTTGTAAAATATAGATGGTGGAAATGACCAACAAAATGTATTACTTCTTTGATTACTTAAATTTTAATCAGAAATCTATTACATGTCCAATGAATGCTGCCTGCCATCCTGAGTGAATTGGACCAATATGCTGGAATTGGCTTTAGGTTACCTGTAATTAAAGAATGGCTGACTAGACCGCATCCAAGATGACATCCTGCAACTAGTGAGGTCTGGCTGCCTGACAACCTACCTGCTCAACCCCATTCCCTCATCTCTTCTCCAGACCTGGAGACCTTTTCCCACTCCTCACTTTCCTAATCAATTCATCCCTGACCACTGGCTGGGTTGCCTCTGACTTCAAAATGGCCCGAGTTGCTCCCCTCCTCAAGAAACCAACACTCGACTCATCTGACGTCAAAAACTATAGACCTGTATCCCTTCTTTCTTTTTTTTCCAAAACACTTGAGCGTGCTGTCTCTGATCAACTTTCCCGTTATCTCTCTCAGAACGATCTTCTTGACCCTAACTAGTCAGGCTTCAAGATGGGTCACTCAACCGAGACTGCTCTTGTCTGTGTCGCAGAGGCTCTCCACACTGCCAAAGCTGACTCTCTCTCCTTTGTTCTCCTCCTCTTTAATCTATCCACTGTCTTTGACACTTATCAAAGGCACTTATTAAAGCCTTTGACAATTATCAGATCCTCCTCTCCACCCTCTCAGGCTCTGCACACTCTTGGTTGTATCCTACCTGGCAGGCCGCTCCTACCAGGAGACGTGGAGACGATCAGACTCTGCACCACGTACTCTCAGTACTGATGTCCGCCAGGGCTCGGTTCTAGACTCTCTCCTCTTCTCTCTACACACCAAGTCACTCAGCTCTACATGGTCTCTCCTATCATTGCTATGCGGAGGATACTACTTTTCTCCTTCCCCCCTTCTGACACCCATTCTCTGCAAACATCAAAGCAGTGACTCGCTCCTGCAGGTTCTTGCTGTACAACATCCATAGAGTATGATCCTACATTACACAGTAAGCGGTGCAGGTCCTAATCCAGGCACTTGTCCTCTCCTGTCTGGACTACTGCAACTCGCTGTTGGCTGGGCTCCCCGCCTGTGCCATCAAACCCCTGCAACTTATCTAAAATGATGCAGCCTGCCTGGTTTTCAACCTTCCCAAGTTCTCTCATGTCACCCCGCTCTTCCGCACACTCCACTGGCTTCCAGTCGAAATTCGCATCCACTACAAAACCATGGTGCTTACCTATGGAGCAGCAAGAGGAACTGCCCCTCCCTACCTTCAGGCTATAGTCAAACCCTACATCCCAACCAGAGCACTCCATTCTGCCACATCAGGTTTCTTGGCCCTCCCGTTTAGCCCAGTCCAAGCAATTCCTTGTCCTGGTACCCCAATGGTGGAATCAGCATACCCCTGAAGCTAGGACAGCAGTCCCTGCCAATCTTGTGATAACATACCTCTTCAAACAGTATTTTAAATAATCCATCCTCCTCCTCGCCTCGACACACCCCTACTTTATTGAGGCAAAATGTACTTTCCTTGCCTGTGATATGTGGTTGTCCCACCTAGCTATTTTAAGATGAATACACTAACTCTAAATCGCTCTGGATTAGAGCATCTACTAAATGACTAAAATGTAAATGAAATCCAAACGAAATCGAAATAGTAAATTAGAGAAGCAGGCAAACTGTTTCATTACGTAGTACTTTATAATGACTGGCACCAGAGACATTGAACAATTCTTCACGCTTTTCTGTAAAAAAATATCAAATTTGAAAACAAGAATGTCCAATGGTGTAAATTGGCTTAGGCTACAAAGCGAGTGTTTTTCCTCCAGAATTTGAAACCGCCTTTTTATTTTACATAACAGTCAGTAGCAAGCGTATCATCAAGACCTCATCACTCTGAATGGTTTCAAAGGGAGATTGTGGTAACTGAATAATTTTCATAAAACACAAAATTGTATTTCAGTATTATTCCCACACAGTATTTCTTATTTATAATAATACATATGAAAAATAAAAAATATTGTGGTCGTATAGGGACTGTATTATATATATTTATAACATAGAGATGTTTATTGTCCTTCCCTGTAAAAAAAATAATGGGTCAGTCGACTCCCTGCCGCGAGATGTTTTTGTACTCTGCTACAGAACAGATTCGTGTCGCGCGGGCCTTTAATCGATAGCTTTGCAACAATCTTTCCAAAAGATGGTAGCTCACGGAATTAAAACAATAAAACGAAGAACAAGAACAATTGCCTCTATCCAAACTCGGATATACTAACATTCAAGTAACTTCCTCATAGTTTGAAAGGTGTAGCCTATTTCTTTTTTTCACTACTATTGCTCTCGAAGGTTTACAAGAGCAAGCTCGCGCCAGTCGGATGAATTCGCCAAACCAGGACGAAGATGATGTGCCCGTTAAAGACCCGGTAAAATACGGAGAGTTGGTCATATTGGGGTGAGTAACGGTAGGCTATACGGATAAATTGTAGTTCATATCACTGTCTAGAAAATAAGCTAATAGTCGTAGTAGGGCACTTAGGCTACCAGTCTACTATGTTAGCCTACTACTAAAAAATGGAAAGGATGACGTGGGAGGCAGTTGAGTTCGGTTGGTTTAGGTCTACACAGAAAAACGTTGTCATTTACTGTGTTGTACAGCAAACGTATTGTTATTTTGTAACATATTTACCCCACACATTGTGGGAGAATTATTGTGAAGTTTCAGGAGAACGAGCGCTAAGGACACGTTACAGTAACTTTGTAACACTTTAGGACAGATTTGATACACTGGTGGTTACATCAACAACATATTGTTACTTTGGAACTAATATACACTTTCGTCCAAAGGCGCTGAGCACAATCGCCTGGGTTACTTTGTAACAGCGCCTGGAGATAATTGTTATAATAAGTAGCCTACTAACGTTACATTGTATCATCATAAGCCCATACTGAAATTTGAATGAAGGATGTAGCCTTTTTTCTTCAATGGATGTCTGAGTGGGTGTAAAATCAGAACTCGATTGCTTAGGCTGAAAATCTCTGATGTCATACTATTCTGGATCTGTGAAGATCGCAGAATGTGGGACACTGGATGAAACCAAACCAACCGATTAAACTCAGCCTAACATATGCCACCACCATTGATGTGTGTGTATATATAGCTCACTTTCGTGTTTCACATAGGGGAATTAAATCAACAGACACACATTGGCCTATTGGAGCATTCAAAAATGGCTCCTGCATGTAGGCTGAAAACATATTATCCCAACACATACAAGACAGGATGTGCATAAGAGAGAGACAGACATTCAGCGTTTCCATCTCTGCCCAGTCTATAGTCCAGAGGATCAGTGAGTTAACTACTCTCTCATGTGCTCTCTTATACCCACACTTCCGTCCTGCTTCCTGTATACACGCCTGTGATGTGGTGACCCCATAATGCCCCTCTCTTCCCCTCTGCAGCCCTCTTGGACTAGACCATTGCCCAATCCAAAATCAACCCCGTGCCCTGACCCTGGCACAGATCTGAAAGGATTGGATAGGTGTGAACAGTATGGTTAATACAGCTCACTCTCCGTGGGGTGGCAGAAAGCAGATGTTTCCGATTCTCAGGGATACATTATTTTCAACCTAACTTCCATTTCCCTTGAAAAATGAGTGTGGGGACTCCGTTCAGGCGTCTTTTTACACATGCTACGTTAGATTAATATATCTAGCCTACCACTTGTCTTCTGATAGGCCAGGGTGGAACTTCTGGCATATTGCATGTACCTCTCCAATGCTCTCAGACCTACACAGATAACACAACATAAGGGTAGGGGCTAGGGGTTGATACAGTCTTGTGTTAACTAACGCTCCCGACTGTAACCACATTATGCTTTCCCCCTCCAGAGACCGGGGTTCAATCCTTGCATCCTCCCTTCTCACACTGGACTGTCTTTCCCTCTCGTTTCAGTACTGTCTCAAAAAAGTGCAAAAAATATGTAAGGAGATGGCAGTTCCACTCATTTGAAAATAAAATAAACTGACTACTAGCTCTAGTAATTGTAGATTGTCTAGTAATTGTAGATAGGTGTTAGTGATATGGTCAAATCTCCACCTAGCCCCCGTGACAATGCTATCCAAACATATGCTGCTGACTATCATGGGCACTTGAATAATGATTAACTGGATGTAGCTAAAGGACAGACAGTGACAGAGAGAAAACAGCCATGGCTGACACAAGGTACTCAGCATTTCTGCAGAAGACTATCAGAATACTCCTCTCTTTTGTAGTGAGAATAGGCCTGTAATTACACTGTAATGATTTAGGGAGAGGGAAAGGGGATACCTAGTCAGTTGCAAAACTGAATGCATTCAAACCGAAATGTGTCTTATGCGTTTAACCCAACCCCTCTGAATCAGAGAGGTGCGAGGGGATATCTTAATCGACATCGCCGTCCAGGGAGCAGTTGTTGTTGGGGTTTAACTACCTTGTTCAATGGCAGAACGGCAGATTTTTCCACCTTGCTGGCACGGGGATTTGATCCAGTTACCGTTTGGTTACTGACCCAACACTCTTGCAATATTCGTCACACACCCCAGACCCATGTTGTTTTATAAAATGCTGAATGTTCTTCTCTGTTCTCTATATTGGATAACTAGCTGCAGTATAATCTTGAGAGAACCCTCTCCTCGTCGCTATCAGACATCGTGTACATTTTCACTAGCCTAGGTGCATCCGTTTCTCTCTCAAGCTGATAACAGAGAGACACATCCATGCTTTTATTACAACCAAGCTTGACTACTGTAATGCTCTCCTGTCTGGTCTACCCAAGAAAGCCATTGGTAAACTGCTAAACATACAGAATGCAACAGCACAGGTACTGACCAAGACCAGACGGAGATCACACATTACACTGGTTTTAAGCTGTTAAGTAGTACCGTCTCGAGTCCGGTCTCAAGACCACATATTGAGTGTCCCAGTCTTGTCTCAGTGTCGACAAGAGGGCTATGGAGAACAAGGCTGACGTTTTACGTATTCCTAACCAATTGTGTTTTTTGTTCATTTCTTTGCATTGTTTGTAACTTATTTTTTTACTTATTGTACATAATGTTGCTGCTACTGTCTCTTATGACCGAAAATAACTTCTGGACATAAGAACTGCTATTACTCACCACGGACTGTCAGATTCCTCTTTTTTGCTCCTAGTAGCCGGGGACTTTAACGCAGGGAAACTGAAATCTTTCTTCCCAAATTTCTATCAGCATGTTAAATGTGAAACCAGAGGGAAAACACTCTGAACCACCTTTACTTCACACACAGAGATGCATACAAAGCTCTCCCTCATCCTCCATTTGGCAAATCTGACCATAATTCTATCCTCCTGATTCCTGCTTACAAGCAAAAATTAAAGCAGGAAGCACCAGTGACTCTATCAATAAAAAAAGAAGTCAGATGAAGCTGATGCTAAGCTACAGGACTGCTTTGCTAGCACAGACTGGAATATGTTCCGGGATTCCTTCAATGACATTGAGAAGTACACCACATCAGTCATTGGCTTCATCAATAAGTGTTATCGACGACGTGGTCCCCACAGTGACCGTACGTACATACCCCAACCAGAAGCCATGGATTACAGGCAACATCCGCACTGAGCTAAAGACTAGAGCTGCCACTTTCAAGGAGCGGGGCTCTAACCCGGAAGCTTATAAGAAATTCCTCTATGCCCTCCGACAAACCATCAAACAGGCAAAGCGTCAATACAGGGCTAAGATCGAATCATACTACACCGGCTCCGACGCTCGTCGGATGTGGCAGGGCTTGCAAACCATTACAGACTACAAAGGGAAGCACTGCCTGGAGCTGCCCAGTGACACGAGCCTACCAGACGAGCTAAAGTACTTAAATGCTCGCTTCGAGGCAAAAAACACTGAAACAAGCATGAGAGCACCAGCTGTTCCGGACGACTGTGTGATCACGCTCTCCGCAGCCGATGTGAGTTAGTCTGTAATAACAACATGTTTTAAGCAGACCACCATTAGTGTCCAAGAACACTAATCAAATAAAATAAAATGTGTTTATATAGCCTTTCTTACATCAGCTGATATATCAAAGTGCTGTACAGAAACCCAGCCTAAAACCCCAAACAGCAAGCAATGCAGGTGTAGAAGCACTGTGGCTAGGAAAAACTCCCTAGAAAGGCCAAAACCTAGGAAGAAACCTCGAGAGGAACCAGGCTATGAGGGGTGGCCAGTCCTCTTCTGGCTGTGCCGGGTGGAGATTATAACAGAACATGGCCAAGATGTTCAAATGTTCATGAATGACCAGCATGGTCAAATAATAATAATCACAGTAGTTGTCGAGGGTGCAACAAGTCAGCACCTCCAGGAGTAAATGTCAGTTGGCTTTTCATAGCCGAGAGTATCTCTACCGCTCCTGCTGTCTCTAGAGAGTTGAAAACAGCAGGTCTGGGACAGGTAGCACATCCGGTGGACGGGTCAGGGATCCATAGCCGCAGGCAGAACAGTTGAAACTGGAGCAGCAGCACGTCCAGGTGGACTGGGGACAGCAAGGAGTCATCATGCCAGGTAGTCCTGAAGCATGGTTCTAGGGCTCAGGTCCTCCGAGAGAAAGAAAGAAAGAGAGAATTAGAGAGAGCATACTTAAATTAACACAGGACACCGGATAAGACAGGAGAAATACTCCAGATATAACAGACTGACCCTAGCCCCCCGACACAAACTAATGCAGCATAAATACTGGAGGCTGAGACAGGAGGGGTCAGGAGACACTGTGGCCCCATCCGATGATGCCCCCGGACTGGGCCAAACAGGCAAACAAACATGACTGAAAGAGATGCAGAAATAAACATTTTGATTGAATCTTCATCAACAATTACAAGAATAACCTGTCCCAGAAAGTTGCACCATATGGTGGATCCCTTCCATGGTTATGTTATATTGGATTTATACCTTTTTTTTGTGTGTGAGCAGAGCAGTTAGAATGTAGTTGAGAACTGGAAGCAGAGCTGTGGGTCTAAAACTCCTCTCTCTTCACCAGTACATACCATCATGTTTCTAGTCACAGGCTGATATCTAGCCGTCACTGAGCCTATACGAATTGCCTATGGACAGGAGGGGTCAGGAGACACTGTGGCCCCATCCGATGATACCCCCGGACAGGCCAAACAGGCAGGATATAACCCCACCCACTTTGCCAAAGCACAGCCCCCACACCACTAGAGGGATATCTTCAACCACCAACTTACCATCCTGAGACAAGGCTGAGGATAGCCCACAAAGATCTCCGCCATGGCACAACCCAAGGGGGGGGCGCCAACCCAGACAGGAAGGACACGTCAGTGACTCAACCCACTCAAGTGACGCACCCCTCCCAGGGATGGCATGGAAGAGCACCAGTAAGCCAGTGACTCAGCCCCTGTAATAGGGTTAGGTAACCTGTCTAAATGACGACCGGCCCATAGCACTCATGTCCGTAACCATGAAGTGCTTTGAAAGGCTGGTCATGGCTCATCTCTATTGCACTCCACACTGCCCTTTTCCACCTGGACAAAAGGAACATCTATGTGACAATGCTATTCATTGACTATAGCTCAGCGTTCAACACTATAGTGCCCTCAAAGCTCATCAATAAGCTAAGGACCCTGGGACTAAACACCTCCCTCTGCAACTGGATCCTGAACTTCCTGACGGGACGCCCCCAGGTGGTAAGGGTAGGTAACAACACATCTGCCACGCTGATCCTCAACACAGGGGCCCCTCAGGGGTGTGTGTTCAGTCCCTCCTGTACTCCCTGTTCACTCATGACTGCACGGCCAGGCACGACTCCAACACCATCATTAAGTTTGCCGATGACACAACAGTGGTAGGCCTGATCACCGACAACGACGAAACAGTCTATAGGGAGAAGGTCAAAGACCTGGCCGTGTGGTGCCAGGGCAACAACCTCACCCTCACCGTGATCAAGACAAAGTAGATGATTGTGGAATACGGGAAAAATAGTACAGAGCACGCCCCCGTTTTCATTGACGGGGCTGTAGTGGAGCAGGTTCAAGTTCCTTGGTGTCCACATCACCAACAAACTAACATGGTCCAAGCATCAAGACAGTTGTGAAGAGGGTATGACAAAACATATTCCCCCTCAGGAGACTGAAAAGATTTGGCATGGGTCCTCAGATCCTCAAAAGGTTCTACACCTGCACCGTTGAGAGCACTGGTTGCATCAATGCCTGGTATGGCAACTGCTTGGCCTCCGCGCACAAGGCACTACAGAGGGTAGTGCTTACGGCCCAGAGCATCACTGGGGCCAAGCTTCCTGCCATCCAGGACCTCTATAGCAGGCAGTGTCAGGGGAAGGCCCTCAAAATGATCAAGGACTCAAGCCACACTAGTCATAGACTGTTCTCTCTGCTACCGCAAGGCAAGTGGTACCGGAGGGCCAAGTCTAGGTCCAAGAGGCTTCTAAACAGCTTCTACCCCAAGCCATAAGACTCCTGAACATGTAATCAAATGGCCACCCAGACTATTTGCATTGCCCCCTCCCCCCTCTTTTACACCGCTGCTACTCTCTGTTGTTATCATCTATGCATAGTCACTTTAATAACTCTACCTACATGTACATATTACCTCAACTAACCGGTGTCCCCGCACATTGACTCTACCCGTACCCCCCCATATATAGTCACGCTATTATTTTACTGCTGCTCTTTAATTACTTGTTGCTTTTATATCTTATTCATATTTTTTTAACTGCAGTGTTGGTTAGGTACTCGTAAGTAAGCATTTCACTGTATGCTCTACACCTCGGCGCATGTGACTAATAAAATTAGATATGATTTGAATACATTTGTACTAATTTCTTCCGAGACCAGCAGAGTAAAAAAACTCTTATTAGCTTCCATTCCGTTAGCGCATGAAACTGCTTCGCCAGGCCAAATATATACACTCCTTTCTTGTAACATTAATGCAGTCTCTTAACAGCCTTAATATCTATTATAGACATGTTTGCTCAGTGGCGAACCTAATAGGCCTTCAGTGTGTGACAGGTTGGTGATTCTTAAAGGACAGCAACCATAATACCAGCGCACTCATGTAGGACAGTGTACTTTTTGTAAAACACAAAGGGCCAGTGGTGTAGTGGAGCCGTATACCCACTTTGTTTTCAATGGGCATTGTGTATACTCCCTTATTAATCCCTACTGATGCGTAACAAAGTAGTGTAGTGGAGGTATACTACTTATCAAGTTTGTAGTACAGTAGAGTAGTCATGCCCAACGTAGTCTACACAATCGCAAAGCACGTGAAATATATTCACATGCACGCCGCACACAGCCTAGTTTCAGCAGAATATCATCTGCAGGCAGCAAGAAAGTGTAGCGCTCAACTGGTTTTGGCATGGAGCAACTCACAGAAGAATGACATTGGTAGCTGGTGGGGTCGGAAAGACATTTACAATTTAAGATATCTACCAGTAAATGTTAACTAAGGCAACAATGGGTATGCATACCAGGTATTTAAAAAGTTTAGTCCAAAGTGTTGGTTAGTAGGCTATTTGTGATGTGCAATTGTCATCATGCACTGTTTGCATCAGGGGTGTAGACATGGATGGGCCTCGGTGGACAGAGGCCCATCCACTGGGGAGCCAGGCCCTAACAGGCCCACCAAATCAAATTGATGTGATTTTAAGCATTGTTGTGGACTTTAAGCATTGTTGTGGACCATCAAATATTTGCATTAAAAAAATAATCTGGAAAAACTCACACAGGGTGCCTTTCCTTCGCTGGGCAGGCCAATTGGGAACTTTTTGGCAAAATCTGTGTATACCCACTTCTCCAGCCTGGCAGGTTGGCGCGTTGGGCCAGTAACCAAAAGGTTACTTAATGACAAGGTAAAAAATCTGTCATTCTGCCCCTGAGCAAAGCAGTTAACCCAATGTTCTCCGGGTGTTGACGACGTGGCTGTCGATTAACATCTTTGGGACGGGGGGCAGTATTTTCACGTCCAGATGAAAAGCGTGTCCAAAGTAAACGGCCTGCTACTCACACCCAGAAGCTAAGATATGCATACACTCTGAAGTTTCTAAAACTGTTTGAATCATGTCTGTGAGTATAACAGAACTTATTTGGCAGGCAAAACCCCGAGGACAAACCGTTCAATTTGTTTTGAGTTCACTCTTTTCAATGGTTTTCATTGGGAATCCAGATTTCTAATCCACTTTCCTGTAGTTCCTATCGCTTCCACTGGATGTCAGTAGTCTTTAGAAATTGGTTGAGGTTTTTCCTTTGAGAAATTAAGAAGTAACACTGTTCAGAATGAGGCTCGATGGAAGTGTACTCTTTGTTAGAGGCGCATGATCTGAAAGCACACTCCACTTTGTTTCCCTCCGGTATTGAACACAGTATATCCCGTCTTCAATTTGATTGATTATTTACTTTAAAAAATACCTAAAGTTGTATTACAAAAGTAGTTTGAAATGTTTAGACAATGCTTACATGTAACTTTTGAGATATTTTGTAGTCACGTTGCGCAAGTTGGAACCGGTGTTTTTCTGGATCAAACGCGCCAAATAAATGGACATTTTAGATATATATCGATGGAATTAATCGAACAAAAGGACCATTTGTGATGTTTATGGGACATATTGGAGTGCCAACAGAAGAAGCTCGTCAAAGGTAAGGCATGAATTATATTTGTATTTCTGTGTTTTGTGTCGCGCCTGCAGGGTTGAAATATGCTTTTCTCTCTTTGTTTACTGGGGTGCTATCCTCAGATAATAGCATAGTTTGCTTTCACCATGAAGCATTTTTGAAATCTGACACGTTGGCTGGATTCACAACAAGTGTAGCTTTAATTTGGTATATTGAATGTGTGATTTCATCAAAGTTTAATTTTTATAGTAATTTATTTGAATTTGGCGCTCTGCATTTTCACTGGATGTTGGCCAGGTGGGACGCTACCGTCCCACATATCCCAGAGAGGTTAACTACTTTGCAGACAAACAGACAATCATATCAGTAAAAAATATACAAT
Organism: Oncorhynchus kisutch; assembly: GCF_002021735.2. Taxonomy (NCBI): domain Eukaryota; kingdom Metazoa; phylum Chordata; class Actinopteri; order Salmoniformes; family Salmonidae; genus Oncorhynchus; species Oncorhynchus kisutch. The sequence goes on along the minus strand of NC_034194.2, from coordinate 30,358,848 downwards.
TCCCAGTTCATGCTACAAAACCAACTTTATAAGAGGTTTTAAAAACAGGTTATATTAGACTCAACGTTCCATGACATACACTAAGCATTGTTGGCAGAATAGATGGATGCAGTTCAATGCATGATTAATATAATTCACCAATACATTTCATGGTAGTCCTAAAAATATTGCTATGAGGTTGTAAATCACAGCTGGGCTGGTACATTGTTTGCTGTCTCCATTCAGGTTGCACTTACTCAATATTCTGGACAAAAACGGACGAATGTAACTAAGGCTGGGAATGTCAATATAATCAAACTAGCAAGGGCAATGATCATAAGTCAGTCATAATGTGGCTAATAGAGGCTAGGGTATCTATTTATGTTGCAAGATAAAAACACAGAGCCTAATACTAGCTAGCTGCTAGGAGGATGCCATGCCATTGGAGGAGTGGGTTAGTGACTGACTTTTTCCCCTCATATCGTTTTTTGGTAGCTATACACAGCTAGAGATGCAGGTGTCATTTGGTTAGCTAGCAAGAACTTAAATCATTGTTATCCAGTTAGCCAGAATGAATTTGCAAATGCAAAAGATATGCTATCTACTCCGATTCAGAGCACTCTCATCTGAGTGTGTCAGTGCGCAGAACAACTGATGAATTTACGAATGTGCAACAGCCGCTGAATGTGACCGGTTTAAACGTAGACAAAAAAAGTAATAGTGAGTCAGGAATGCTCTAGAAACATGTTAACAGGCTAACCAGCTCTGCTACGGCGAGTAAAATAAGGTGTTCTCTCATTTGTGTCTGGAAGTAGTTGGCTGGCTAGCTAGCTAGAAAGCTAGCCAACTTTAGCCAGTTAGCTTGGGTGCTTGGTTGGGACAAGCATGCATTGGCAGACAAGCTGCAGAATAAGTTTCAAAATGTAAGAGGACTCCCGTGGTGTTTACATATTTGCAGAAATTCATTCAGGTGGCTTTTGGCGAATGCGTTCTAATGATCTAAAGTTGCGCTGTTGCAACTTCCTGTAAAGACCAGTTCAAAGCGAATGTTAGCAGGCCCATGTGGCAAATGGCTTGTTTGTATAAAGGCCTACTGTTGCTCTGATTGGCAATAGTGCGCCAGTCTGTGTAGACTCCGGTCCTGGACAAGACAGATGTTTTTATTCTGATTTATTTACTGCAGTGTCTATTAATTGTCCAAACGCACGGACGCTTTCCCACTCTATATTGTTAAAGAATTTTAACAAACATTCTAAGAATTTATGAAATCGTGAAAATGACCATATCTAAGTGGTCGCTTGTCAGATAATGTTTTTAAGAAGTGCCATATTCTTCCATATTCTTCCTGGAAGTGTATATGATATTAATAAGATGTCATGTTGCTAAAATGCTGTCAGTTCCACTTTAAATGCAACAATGTTTCACACACAAGTTATTTTCACACAGATGAGTAACGGCAATAAAAAAACACCTTTCCACTCACCAGGTGATGATAATTTGAAACGTAACTTCTTGTTGAACGTTATTCTTGAAAATTAAGAAGCTAAAAAAAATGAGCAACAACATCTTCGATAACACCTGCTGCAGCCCCTGCAAACTAGCCGACAACAAAAGCAAGCTAGCTAGATCGTGGGAAAACTACTGCTCGCTTTTGCCGTCGTGATCTGTTGGCCTTCAAGAATTCAGAGGTTTCCATAGGTTTTTGTTAACGGTTCCACCCATTCAGTCAAAATGTGATTGGTTGATTCTAATGTCACGCCAACATTTTGCCCTGATACAGTTGAATGGCAGATGGCTTTATCTAGCTTATGATGGCCTAGCCAATGGCTGACTTGAATATCTAAACTCAGCAAAAAAAATAAACGTCCCTTTTTCAGGACCCTGTCTTTCAAAGATAATTCATAAAAATCCAAATAACTTCACAGATCTTCATTGTAAAAGGTTTAAACACTGTTTCCCATGCTTGTTCAATTAATGAACATGCACCTGTGGATCGGCCGTTAAGACACTAACAGTTTACAGACTGTAGGCAATTAACCTTTTGCGTGTAGGGGGCAGTATTTTCGTTTTTGGCTAAAAAACGTACCCATTTGAAACGGCCTATTTCTCAGCTCCAGAAACTAGAATATGCATATAATTGGCAGTTTAGGATAGAAAACACTCTACAGTTTCCAAAACTATAAAAATATTGTCTGAGTATAACAGAACTGATATTGCAGGCGAAAACCTGAGGAAAATCCAATCAGGAAGTGCCTCTTATTTTGAAACCCTTCTGTTCCTATGCATGCCTATCCTCCATTTAAAGGGATATCAACCAGATTCCATTTTCTATGGCTTTCCTAAGGTGTCAACAGTCTTTAGACAAAGTTTCAGGCTTTTGTTTTGAAAAATGAGCGTGAAAGATCACATTGCGTAAGTGGATCGGTGGGGGCTCTCAGTGTGAGTTTTGTGCTATAGAGTAAAGCGGCCATTGTTCCACCCGATGTTATTGAAAAACAAACACACTCGGTTGATATATTATCGAATATATATTTTAAAAACAACCTGAGGAATGATTATAAAAAACGTTTGACATGTTTCTGTGGACATTATGGAGACTATTTGGATTTTCCGTCTGCGTTGTCGTGACCGCTCTTTCCTGTGGATTTCTGAACATAACGCGACAAACAAACGGAGGTATTTTGGGTATAAAAATCATCTTTATGGAACAAAAGGAACATTTGTTGTGTAACTGGGAGTCTTGTGAGTGAAAACATCTGAAGATCATCAAAGGTAAATGGTTAATTTGATTGCTTTTCTGATTTTCGTGACCAAGCTTCCTGATGCTAAGTGTACATAATGCTATGCTAGGCTATCGATAAACTTACACAAACGCTTGGATTGCTTTCGCTGTAAAGCATAATTTCAAAATCTGAGACGACAGGTAGATTAACAAAGGGTTAAGCTGTGTTTTGCAATATTGCACTTGTGATTTCATTAATATGAATATTTTTTGGGTAATATTGTTTGACTGTGGCGCTATGCTATTCAGCGGTTGCTGACGAAAATGATCCCGCGACAGGGATGGGTAGCGTCAAGAAGTTAAGGTCACAGTTATGAAAATTTAGGACACTAAAGAGACCTTTCTACTGACTCTGAAAAACACCAAAAGAAAGATGCCCAGGGTCCCTGCGTGAATGTGCCTTAGGCATGCCTCAAGGAGGCATGAGGACTGCAGATGTGGCCAGGATAATAAATTGCAATGTCCATACTGTGAGACGCCCAAGACAGCGCCACAGGGAGACAGGACAAACAGCTGATCTTCACGTGGTCTTCCAGTGGCAGACCACGTGTAACAATATGTGTGGGTGGGACAGGTACAGGTATAGGATGGCAACAACAACTGTCCGAGTTACACCAGGAATGCACAATAGTCTGAGAGAGGCTGGACTGAGGGCTTGTAGGCCTGTTGTAAGGCAGGTTCTCACCAGACATCACCGGCAACAATGTCACCTATGGGCACAAACCCACCATCGCTGGACCAGACAGGACTGGCAAAAAGTGCCACTGACGAGTCGCGGTTTTGTCTCACCAGGGGTGATGGTCAAATTTGCGTTTATTGTCGTTGGGGCGGTGTATCACCGGACTGAGCTTGTTGTCATTACTGACGATCTCAATGCTGTGCGTTACAGGGAAGACATCCTCCTCCCTCATGTGGTACCCTTCCTGCAGGCTCATCCTGACATGACCCTCCAGCATGACAATGCCACCAGCCATACTGCTCGTTCTGTACCCTTCCTGCAGGACAGGAATGTCAGTGTTGTGCCATGGCCAGCGAAGAGAACGGATCTCAATCCTATTGAGCACATCTGTTGGATCGGAGGGAGAGGGTTAGAGTCAATTCCCCCAGAAATATCCAGGAACTTGCAGGTGCATTGCATTGTTGGAAGAGTGGGGTAACATCTCAAAGCAAGAACTGGAAAATCTGGTGCAGTCCATGAGGAGGAGATGCACTGCAGTACTTAATGCAGCTGGAGGCCACACCAGATACTGACTGTTACTTTTGATTTTGACCCCCTCCCTCCCTTTGTTCAGGGACACATTATTCCATTTCTGTTCGTCACATCTCCTTGGAACTTGTTCAGTTTGTCTGTTGTTGAATCTTATGTTCATACAAATATTTGCACATGTTAAGTTTGCTGAAAATAAACACAGTTGACAGTGAGATGATGTTTCCTTTTTTGCTGAGTTTAGATTTATCTCCACAGAGACCAGCAAAGAACTGCTGATTGGAACTTTTTTTTTTTATCTTCCTCTTTTTCTCTTCAGTGTTAACCCCCGAGATTAAATCAGAACATCTTTGAAAATAACATAATTATTATCATTAATATATTATTATAATCATTATTTAAAAAATCCTTAGCCCTTCTCTGAAAGCGTAGAAGGTCCATTGTTTACCACTGTGTTTTGGGTTATTAATAATTTGTAGAGCGGCTCTATTTTCCTTCAGCATGCCCTTTTGCACTATTTTGAATGTCTAAAGAATCTATATGTTCTGAAATACTTGACATTTTCAACTCTTATGGTGCTCATTTGACAAAATTACAATCATGGTCTTGAATTGGACTCGCATTTTTCTGGTCTGTCGTGACTCGGCTTAGAACCCTTTTCCCTGTCCCAGTCACGGTGTGGTTTTAAGGTCTCTGCACTGGCTGCCAGTGAGTTTTCGAATTAATTAAAGATGATTCTATTGGTTTTTAAATCAATCCATGAATGTGCACCCCAATAAATGTTAGACATGCTATTAGGTTATGTACCCAATAGGTCCCTCCAGGTCCTCTGGCACTGGCCTTTTAACTATCTCATAGCCTAGGACCAAGAGGCATTGAGAGGCAGCCTTTAGTTATGCCCCAGGCTCTGGAATTGCTTGCCCGAGAAGTGGAGGGGGGCTGTGCTTTTCCTTAGTGTGCTTTTTAGTTGTTCAATTTGTCATAGTTAATTTTTTTATATTATGTTTGCTCTGTAGTAAATATTTCAGCTTTTCTTTTCATTGTGTTTTTGTTTTCCTGTAAAGCACATTGTGTTGCATTCCATGTTTGAAATGTGCTGTATAAATCAATATTAATTTGATTATATCCTGCTGCGATGGCATGATTTGCCAGGTACACCTTAAGGATCACATGCTCTGCAGTCTCTGCCTGTCTATCTCAGTGCAGGGCATGTGAGGTGATGTGATGTCTGTTCTGCAGTGAGTCCCTGTCTGTCTGCTATCTCTCCTTCATTACCTTAGTTACACTGGGCTGAGCTGGGCTCTGTGTGCTAGCCTGTGTCTTCTCTTTCTCTCTCACACTTAATGGTTTGGGTCTCACTGGCGTCCCTTCTGGATGGTTAAGCATTGTACCTGTACTACCATTACTGTACCTCAATCTCATCTCGTAAAGTTAGCATTTTCTTCTCATTTAACTTCTCAAAGTATTACCATACAATACTTTGCTGCTATCGCTTGCCTTTCTCTCAGCAGAGGGAGTGAATATTTCATATTGTGTAAAATGTGCTGCCGAGGTGCATATGCGTGACGCTGTCGGACCAGAACTGGCCAGGTCAAATGTATCTCATCGCATCTCAACCTTCTCATCTTTTTGGCTGCGGTCCAAACACTTAAAAGCCACCCTATCCCTTCAGCCTCAAATTAAGTGGACACTTAATGATGATGACATATCATTACATTTGACGAGTTTACACTTGCAGGGCAAGGGGCGAGGGAGGAAGGAATGATTTTTAAATTGACCACCCTTAGCCTGAAATTCGTCACGGGTTCATCCTGCGATTATTATTTTTTTCAGCCACCGATATAGCTTGTGGGTGCTTTATATGCACAACAGTCAATTATGAGTGCATGTCTACTTATATTAAATATGTAATTATTAATATACGCCTACTGTACGATAGCTATCAAGTTAATTAGCTAACTAACGTTAGCCTGCCTAGCTGGAAAAGAAGGGAAATGTTTTATTTCCACATTTTCCAAACAAAAACATATTTACTTTTTCCGAGACATGTTTGTGCCGTCATGTGCATTTAGTAGCACCATATCTATCTTATTTACATTCGTTTTTACTTACACTAGTGTCGTGTCTTTGGCTATGCCGGATTAAGTGATATGACATGCTATTCTATAAAATCCTTTCTCTATAATTAATATTACCTGATTGAGCTAATCATGTAAATGTAATTAACTAAAGTCAGGGCACCACAAAATAATATTTATAGAGCAGTTATCTTCCGAAGAAACTCTTAAAGATCTAGTAATATTTTACACCAATAGCAGTCAATATTAATCGTCACCTTATTTCAGTCTCATCTGAAAGTTGTAAATTCTTGGTTATCTTCACGAACCCTGGCTAACAAGTTGAATCAGCAATACAAAATTGGGTTTAATTATTTATTTACTAAATACCTAACTAATCGCACAGAATGAATCATACCTTGATTACAAATTATGTCATGAAGGAAAACGTCCCTTGCGGACGGAACAGATATGACCGCTGGTTACACAAAGAAAAGGGGATTGGGTTTGAGTGAAAGAGCGGGTAGACTTGAGGAACAAAGGGAGAAGCTATGTCTCTATCTAGGTAGCTACTCTATTGTAAATACAAAATATTATGCATTCTAAATCACCGCCCATTTGGAAAAGAAAAATGCAATAAATATTTACTCTGAGCTGTGCTTCAATAGGTTGGTGGTAGATGGAAGGCCGTGTTGCCCAACGGAGTCCTTTGTCCTTTGAAGAGTGTCTCTGGTGGTGAACGGGATACGTTGTAGTGTCGTCGTTGTGTGGTAGATGGAATACTCTGTCCCTCCTTTCCTAGCCCACATTTACAGCGGCCGCTGCGAACTCAACGGCTAGGAGGTATCACTTCTGTAGCGAATAAGAGTTCAAAGTTCATACCATTCGCAACCAAAGCTCATGCTTAGGTTTGCTTTGTTCTGTAGTTATTATCTGAATCCTTCTGACATCGGACCGTCGTCCTAATGTACCCGGAACAGAAGGTTACATTTTCGTCAAGGGCTTATATAGTGGAGGGAGAGAAGGGTGTGTTCCATAGTTTATAACCCATGTCTCTTCACAGGGGAGGGCCACTGATTGAGCAGAGCTCTAGTCTTATGAAAACCCAATTCTCTCATTTGGAAGCTAAAATTACATTTAATCTTTTCACAAATAGTTTTATTTAAATTGCATTTAAATTGCACAACAATTCCATGTGAATCTGATAACTATAATGTGTAGACTTTCCCAGATACAGTTTGTCATTCTGTCATCAGTCATACTGTCTCAGATGACAACCGAACTGACATCATATTTATTAAGTACCAACGCATATTTTCAACTGGTTCTATTACCGAAATATGGTTCCTTTCCCTCCACTTGTTTGATGTTCCCAGACTCTCTATGTTTAACAAAGGCTATTCAAGAGTAGTGACTCAGTAGAGTCAGAGAGAGGGAAGGGAGAAAGGTATTTATGGGGGGGGGGGGGGGGTCATGAACCTTACCCACAGACCAATGTCATGACACTAGTATGTTGACTTCTCCATTCATGTTGTTTTTAAGTTTACACTGACTTTTCTTAGCAGATGTACAATCGTCGCAAATTGAATTATGGGGAGTTTCAGGCCCCGGAGTGAACATTATTGTGCACTCGCAAAGCCGACTAAAAACGAGGACTGAGGGGCTTACGTTGAAAACGTCTCTTGCTTGGCTAGTCATTTGGACCGCCCTCCAAGATGGTGACGGGGATTCCCCCAAGGGCATAAGGCAAGGGTAAGTGGACGAGGGTGTGTCTTTTTAACTGTTTGGACCGCAGTCTTTCTGTATCCCTCTTCATGACCTTTGCCCTGTTCTCCTTCTGCCCCCCTCTCCCTGTATTTCTCTGCCCTCTCTTCCTGCTCTGTCTCTTTCTGGTATATTTCTCCTCTTTCTGCCCTCTCCGTGCCCTCTTCCTCCTCTCCCTTCTCCCTCAGCTCTGTCCTAATGTAATTGTACAGGTAGCAGTGTGTTCCCTTCAGCTTTCCTCTCCTCAGATCTCATGACAGGGCCGCCCTATTCTAACACTGGGAAATGGAAAGATATTGGTTTGTCTGGTCTGGTCTAACACTGGGAAAGGGAACGATCTTGGCTTTTCTAGTCAGGTCTGGTTTAGAACTTAAATTATTCTAATCGTCCAGGAAGAGTAGCTACAGCTTAGGGATGGAGGGAGAGAGAGCGGGAGAGTTGATTTGGAAGCAGAGTTGATGTCCCCTCACAAAGGGCTTTGTGCCCACTGGGCATCATCCGAATAGTCTTTAATAGGTACAATACCGCTGATTAGCTGAAAGCTAAAATCAGCATGCGGCCCTGTCTGTGAACTCCTAGCATGACAGCGCAGCTCCACTCTGTTGCCCAGGAAGCTAGAGACGAGACACAAAGAGTTTAGGTTTGAACAATCAGCTGAGATGTCAGCACCGTTCCACTTAGGCTAACGCTTACTCATCCACTCTTTCTCTTTCCATCTCTTGCTTGCTTACACACACACACACACACACACACACACACACACACACACACACACACACACACACACACACACACACACACACACACACACACACACTGAATACAGTTTAATTGGTATTTCAGTGTAAAGAGGGTTCACACAGTAACCGCACTATTCTAAGCGGCCTGTCAGTGAATTGGGCTCATGTTGTACTTACCAATGGATGAGCAGGCAGTTGTACAATACATTAGTTGTCTGTGAGGAATGAGTGGTGGGTGTGATAGGCTAGCATAATAAAAGGGATGTTTAATTATTTGGCAAAGTATGCCTACAGGCATCCAACTGCCAAAACAAAAGAGCCTAATGATCAGTATTGATTTGCGATATCAACTGTCTTCAATGATCACATGAGGTGAATGGGATACATGCGGTATTCCCTTTCGCTAATTATGTAGCCTCTCTGTGTACTTGTTTTTGTGTTCTCTGTAGGTACAATGGTTCTCTGCCCAGTGGGGACAGGGGGAGGAGGAAGAGCCGCTTCGCTCTGTACCGGAGGACCAAGGCCAACGGAGTCAAACCCAGCACTGTTCACATCCTCAACACACCACACGACAGCAAGGTGTGTGTGTGTGATGTTACCATAGTCTTCCTATGGTGGGAAATTCTGTCCTCATGGTAACCTACAGTAAGAGTGGACAGGGTAAAAGGATTATTGCTGTGTCTGTGTCCGTGTGTGATTGCAGGCAGTCCACAGCAGAGGGCAGCACAGCATCTCCTTCACTCTGTCCCGCAACCAGACAGTGGTGGTGGAGTACTGCCACGACAACGACACTGACATGTTCCAGGTAAACACCACAACAAGGGTTTTATTTAGGCTAAATACCAGAATGATGCCAGCTTATCTAGAGAACACTGAGTTCTTTGTCTTCCATAACCAGGAAGAACAGAAAGAGGTGTTGCTACCACTTTCCCTTTTTGAATAGATAATTGAAGGACTTGGTTATTATTTATTGGTTCTGCTATGTGTATACCACGTCCTCCAGAGTTTTTATTGGATGCTTAATTTTGACTCGGATACTGGGTATACTCTGAACCATCAATGGGCTTGGCAATCCCACACCAAACCCCTTACTGTACTGAAAGAACCACATCACACATTACAACCGCAGGGGAACGTGATGAAGATTCAGTTCTGAAAAGATGTCTGTTGGTGGCCAGCTGAGAACAGGGACCCAGATACGTTCAAAGCATGGAGAGGGGTGTAGAACTGTAAATACATGTACTTGTATCTTAAGTGTTTTATCACAGGTGGTTAATTTAATATGAGTAACTACACACAGCTTGAATATAAATGTTGCTGGATGTTACTGCTATTTTTGTGTGAAAGATAAAGTATTGTTAAGTCATAAGCACAACAGGATCCTTCAAGTCCTGGCCTAATTAACAAGCTAAAGAAAAGCTCAAATCATCAATAAAACGAAAATCATTACTTGACATAAAATATTACTTTTAGCTACTAGTAGAGCAAAGGGCATTAAAATTGCTTTCCAATCGAACCCTGTTCTGAACACAATAAAGATCCCATGTAATGTTTCTCTCCGTCTCACTCGTTTTCCCTGCAGATTGGGCGCTCCACAGAAAGTCCAATAGACTTTGTTGTGACGGACACTTCAGGAGAGGGGAAGGAGGGTGAGGACCCCTCGGTGGCCCCCAGCACCATCTCCCGCTTCGCCTGCAGGGTGGTGTGTGAACGCAACCCCCCCTACACCACACGCATCTATGCCGCTGGCTTCGACTCCTCCAAAAACATCTTCCTAGGGGTTAGTGTGTAGCACAGGCTCGGTAGAGAGACCAAATGGAGAGATGTATGGGCACAAACCCACCATCGCTGGACCAGACAGTTGGATGTCAGTTGAAAATGAGTTGGAGAAGAATCACACTTTGTTATGGCCAAATTCAATAGGCACAAACAAGTGTGTTCCTATTGGACAGGTGCCGGCAGTACCTACCTACGTTTTCTCCCTCTGGGTGCCTACTGAATGCAATAGATACAAATAACCAAGCTTCTGTTATCTCTCGATTTTTTTCCTTTTCTTCTTCTTCATCATCTCCTTCTTCTTCAGGAGAAAGCCACTAAGTGGAAGAACCCGGATGGCCACATGGATGGTTTGACCACCAACGGGGTGCTGGTGATGCACCCTGAGGGCTTCCCTGAGGACAGCAGACAGGGTCTATGGAGGGAGATCTCTGTATGTGGGGACGTCTACGCCCTCCGAGAGACACGCTCCGGACCCAGCCGAGGAAAACTGGTCAGTGCTTAAGCTACAAGAGGCACAACCAGAACTCTGCCCCAAATGGCACCCTATTCCATATATGTGACCCACCGGCTCGATTCGGTCTCATGTAGCGAAATTTGAAATTGTGTTTTTTACATTGGATAAAAGTAGAGATTTAGAGCTACAAAATGGTATATCATACACTACAGTTGAGAAACAATGAGAAAGTAATTCTGCTTTGAAAGTTGATAAACTTGTAACCTCACTTTTGAGAAAATGGCCCTTGAGTGTTTTGGTACCTACTGGCGAGCTCTTCTTTGTCTACACCCATTTAGCATCGTTAACACACTCTTAAGCTTTAGCCCCACCCATCTCTGACCATTTTACTCGCACTAGCAGAGCTGGTTAGGCTGTTTTTAACTTATCCAGAGTGTTGGTGACTGCAACTGTGCTGCTGGCAACAATTTACTTACACTTTTTTTTGCATATTCAACGGGTGTTGGGCATTCGTAAATTCATCAGTTATTCTCCACTCTGGTACACTCAGACGAGAGTGTTCTGAAATCGGAGTAGATGGCCAGAACAAATTGACCAGCTACGTCTATCGACAATTGTCGCAGTGACATCATAAACATTCTATGGAAATAGTTACTTGCAAAGTGGAGTTTTTAGACATGTAGCTAGATAGCTAAACAATGGACCATAATCCCAAATCGTGACATTACTAGCCAGCATGAATCTGCAGGTAGCTAACCTACCGGGTTTGACTTTCTGACAAAATTTGAAAGTTGTAATATCTGAAAAGGTAGCTAGCTAGACTCTTTAAAAAAATATAATTTAACCAATGATGGCCTAGCAAAAGGCAAAAGGCCTCCTGTGTGGATGGGGGCCTGGGATAATAAAAAATACAATATAAATATAGGACAAAACACACATTACGACAAGAGAGACAACACTACATAAAGAGAGACCTAAGACGATAACATAGCAAGGTAGCAACACAACATAACAACAACATAACAACAACATGGTAGCAACACAACATGGTAGCAGCATAAAACATGGTACAAGCATTATTGGGCACAGACAATAGCACAAATTGCAGAAGGTAGAGACAACAATAGAACTGTCAGTAAGAGTGTCCATGATTGATTCTTTGAATGAAGAGATTGAGACAATACTGTCCAGTTTGAGTGTTTGTTGCAGCTCGTTCCTGTTGCTAGCTGCAGCGAACTGAAAAGAGGAGCGACCCAGGGATGTGTGCTTTGGAGACCTTTAACAGAATGTGACTGGCAGAACGGGTGTTGTATGTGGAGGATGAGGGCTGCAGTAGAAATTTCAGATGTGGGTAGTGAGGCCTAAGAGGGTTTTATAAATAAGCATCAAACAGTAGGTCTTGCGATGGGTATACAGAGATGACCAGTTTACAGAGGAGTATAGAGTGCAGTGATGTGTCCTATAAGGAGCATTGGTGGCAAATCTGATGGCCGAATGGTTTAGAACATCTAGCCGCTCGAGAGCACCCTTACCTGCCGATCTATAAATTATGTATCCATAATCTAGCATAGGTAGAATGGTCATCTTAATCAGGGTTAGTTTGGCATCTGGGGTGAAAGAGGAGCGATTACGATAGAGGAAACCAAGTCTCAAATTAACTTAAACCTACAGCTTTGATATGTGCTGAGAGAAGGACAGTATACTGTCTAGTCATACTCCCGAGTACTTGTATGAGGTGACTACCGCAAGCTCTAAACTAGAGGTCGACCGATTATGATTTTTCAACGCCGATACCGATTTATTGGAGGACCAAAAGAAACTATACCGAATAATCGGCCGATTTCAAAAAATATATATATATATATTTGTAATAATGACAATTACAACAATACTGAATTAACACTTATCTTAACTTAATATAAAACATCAATAAAATCAATTTAGCCTCAAATAAATAATGAAACATGTTCAATTTGGTTTAAATAATGCAAAAGCAAAGTGTTGGAGAAGAAAGTAATATGTGCCATGTAAAAATGCTAACGTTTGAGTTCCTTGCTCAGAACATGAGAACATATGAAAGTTGGTGGTTCCTTTTAACATGAGACTTCAATATTCCAAGGTAAGAGGTTTTAGGTTGTAGTTAATATAGTATTTATAGGACTATTTCTCTCTATACTATTTGTATTTCATTTACCTTTGACTATTGGATGTTATTATAGGCACTATAGTATTGCCAGTGTAACAGTATAGCTTCCGTCCCCCCTCGCCCCTACCTGGGCTCGAACCAGGAACACATAGACAACAGCCACACTTGAAGCATCGTTACCCATCGCTCCACAAAAGCCGCGGCCCTTGCAGCGCAAGGGGAATAACTACTCCAAATCTAAAAGCGAGTGACGTTTGAAACAGTATTAGCGCACACCCAGCTAACTAGCTAGCCATTTCACATTGGTTACACCAGCCATTAGGCTGATAGGCTTGAAGTCATAAACAGCGCTGTGCTTGCGAAGAGCTGCTGGCAAAACGCACTAAAGTGCTGTTTGAATGAATGATTACGGGCCTGCTGCTGCTCAGTCAGACTGCTCTACCAAATCAGACTTAATTATAACACAATAACACACTGAAATACGAGCCTTTGGTCATTAATATGATCGAATCCGGAAACTATCATTTCGAAAACAAAACTTCAGTGAAATACAGAACCGTTCTGTATTTTATCTAACAGGTGGCATCCCTAAGTCTAAATATTGTTGTTACATTGCACAACCTTCAATGTATGTCATAATTACGTAAAATTCAGGCAAATTAGTTCACAATGAGCCAGGCAGCCCAAACTGTTGCATATACCCTGACTCTGCGTGCAATGAACGCAAGAGAAATGACACAATTTCACCTGGTTAATATTGCCTGCTAAACTGGATCAGTAGTTATAACTAGTGATTATGATGGCTTGTTTTTTATAAGATAAGTTTAATGCTAGCTAGCAATTTACCTTGGCTTCTACTGCATTTGCGTAACAGGCAGGCTACCTGTGGAGTGCAATGGTTAGAGCATTGGACTAGTTAACTGTGTGGCTGCAAGATTGGATCCCCTGGGCTGACAAGGTGAAAATCTGTCGTTCTGCCCCTGAACAAGGCAGTTAACCCACAGTTCCTAGGCAGTCATTGAAAATAAGAATGTGTTCTTAACTGACTTGCCTAGCTAAGTAAAAGGTATTTTCCCTTAGGCGGAGGGAGAAAGCAGTGCCCTTCGTGATGGTTCTCTGGTGGACCTGTGTGGAGCCACTCTGCTGTGGCGTACTGGAGAGGGCCTGCTCCGCGCTCCCACCCTCCGCCACCTGGAGGCACTGCGACAGGAGCTCAACGCTGCCCGGCCACAGTGTCCTGTAGGCCTCAGTACCCTGGCCTTCCCCAGCTTGCCACGCAGCCATAGGTTAGTAATATGCACAGTGATGTAGTGGAGGGTAAATGGAGTTCACACACCTTTTTTTGGCGCGGGGGTTTACCCACCATTTGTGGAAAAATACATTGAAAGTATAGGGAGTGTTTATTTATTTCAAATTAGTGGGTAGATTATCTTTAATATTGCAGATAGATTGTGGCTTCTATTAATATAATTGCCTGCATCATTTCCAATTCCCCCAAATATTTTCTTTTGTATATAGAGTACCAGTAAAAAGTTTGGTCACACCTACTCGTTCAAGGGTTTTTCTTTATTTTTACTATTTTCTACATTGTAGAATAATAGTAAAGACATCAAAACTTTGAAATAACATGTGGAATCATGTAGTAACCAAGAAAGTGTTAAACAAATTAAAATATATTTTAGATTATTCAAAGTAGCCACCCTTTGCCTAGATGGCAGCTTTGCACACTCTTGGCATTTTCTCGGCCAGCTTCATGAGGTAAGTCACCTGGAATGCATTTAAATTAATACGTGTGCCTATTTAAAAGTTAATTTGTGGATTTTCTTTCCTTAATGCATTTGAGCCAATCAGTTGTGTTGTGACAAGGTGGTATACAGAAGATAGCCCTATTTGGTTAAATACCAAGTCCATAATATGGCAAGAACAGCTCAAACAAGCAAAGAGAAACAACAGTCCATCATTACTTTAAAACATGAACGTCAGTCAAATAAAAGCTTCACATAGTTCAAGTAACAAGACACATCAACTGTTCAGGGGAGAATGCGTGAATCAGGCCTTCATAGTCCAATTGCTGCAAATAAACCACTACTAAAGAACACCAATAAGAAGAAGAGACTTGCTTGGACCAAAAAACATGAGCAATGGACATTAGACCAGTGGAAATCTGTCCTTTGGTCTGATGAGTCCAAATTTGACATTTTTGGTTCCAACCGCCGTGTCTTTGTGAGACGCAGAGTAGGTGAACGGATGATCTCTGCATGTGTGGTTCCCACCGTGGAGCATGGAGGTGTGATGGTGACACTGTCAGTGATATATTTAGAATTCACTTAACCAGCATGGATACCGCAGCATTTTGCAGCGATACGCCATCCCATCTTAGTGGGGCTGTCATTTTTTTTTTAAACAGGACAATGACCCAAAACACACCTCCAGGCTGTGTAAGGCCTATTTGCCTAAGAAGGAGAGTAATTGAGTGGTGCATCAGATGACCTGGCCTCCACAATCACCTGACCTCAACCCAATTGAGATGGTCTGTGATGAGTTGGATCGCAGAATGAAGGAAAAGCAGCCAACAAGTGCTCAGCATATGTGGGAACTCCTACAAGACAAATAAAATCTCAAATATAAAATCTATTTAGATTTGTTTAACACTTTTGGTTACTACATGTGTTATTTCATAGTTTTGATGTCTTCGCTATTATTCTACAGTGTAGAAAATAGTAAAAAATAAAGAAAAACCTTGAATGAGTAAGTGTGTCAACTTTTGACTGGTAGTGTAGGTCAGGATATTAAAGCCTCCATATATCCACTAGTTCCTATATGTCCATGGTATTTTGTGATTTCCTTAAGTACATGAGGGTAATCGTTTGTAGTGTGATTTCCTTTACAGCCCATTAAAGTATTATAGTCTCCCACCATAATAACAGACGCTTGTATTGCATGTAGGCTTGATAAATTCATTTTTAAGAAGCTTCGATCATCATTATTTGGACTGTATAGATTAATGAGCCAAATCTGTTTATGGTCCAATAACGTATTTAAAAGAATCCTTCTACCTTTCGGATCTGTTTTGTACAGTTTGCTCAAATGGATCAAAATGATTGTTAATAAATATAATCACCAAGTATAGGGAGTGTTAGTTGATTCACTCTGTACGGTGATCAGAGTTAACCCACCTACTTTTTTTACCACTACATTACAACACCCACACACAAACACACAGTGGTTATAGCCTATCGGTCAAAGTGTTGGGCCTGTAACCGAAAGGTTTGAATCCCTGAGCCGACAAGGTGAACAATCTGTGTATGTGCCCTTGAGCAAGGCACTTAATCCTAATTGCGCCATGGTCTCCGTTGATAATGGCAGATACCCCACTCCAAGGGGATATGCAAAAATATATATCTAAGTCACAAATGTGTATTAATAAACACTTGTACTTGTGTGAAATAGGACAAATATAAGCACCCACAATTACTATTATTATTATTACTACACACTGCTACACTAGTAGCTCAACACTTCCTGGCCCGTAGGCCTCAGTAAGCAGCCACAGATGGGTAGCTACTAAACAGTGGAACACTAGGAGCTATACCTATTCATAAGTTGCCCCTATCTACTGTTACAGTGATCAGGTGCAAATTCAACCTTGAGCACAACACAACATGACCCAATTCCAAATCTGATTTTATCCCATGTAATCTATTTATAGCTATTTTGCAATATAATATAACTACTACCAAAAACGAATAAAAATGATGCTTTGAGTTTGATAAAAGCTAAAACCAAGTCGTTGTCATTTCCCCCCAGTCTGGAGGCGCGCCAGCCCTGGGTCTACCTCACCTGTGGACATGTGCATGGCCACCATGACTGGGGCCAGCGTCCGGAGCGCCAGGAGGAGGGAGGAGAAGAGGGGGAGGAAGGGATCACAACAGTCCGCCGGGAGTGCCCTCTATGCAGGAGCGTAGGGCCCTACGTGCCCCTGTGGCTGGGGTGTGAGCCCGCCGTGTACGTGGATGCTGGAGCTCCCACATATGCGTTTGTACCCTGCGGCCACGTTTGTTCGGAGAGGACAGCCAAGTATTGGGCGGATACCCCACTGCCTCATGGGACACACGCCTTCCGGCCCACCTGTCCCTTCTGCTCTGCTCCTCTCAGCAGCACCCCACAGGGCTGGACACGCCTCATCTTCCAGGGCCCTATCGACTAGCTCGGGCCCCCGGGAATGGAGACCACAACTACTACGAAAATGTGGAACCAACCATGTCACTAAGCCAAGGGCCCAATCCTAACTTGAGATAATAGTGCGGAACTAACGTGAATATTTCCATTTACACTGCATCCTTGATGTATTATTTTAGACAAGTGCGTGTCACTTAAACATCTTTGAAAATCATGCGTTGATGTCAGTTTAGGATCTTGTGTCGAAGTTTAAGTTAGACTCACGTTTCTCTCAAGGTAAGATTTTGTCCATAACAGAACCTCACTTTAAAAGCAATAAGAACTCCACTATAGCAAAGCATTACACTCCTAGATAAGCTAGTTGTTCCATTAGTCATCCATGTTTCCAGTTGTCTCTTCAGACATGGCTGAATGTTGTCTGCAGCTCAAGGGCTAAACCTGGGGTATGTTGAAGTCACTGGATGTTCATATTTAATGGTTTCCTGAAAATAATGGTTTCCCTCTCAGCCTAATTTTGAACCAACAATGTAATGATGCTTCCAAAGTTTTTGATTGAATATTCCATTTGACAAAATTTGAATTTTTCTGAAAACAAAACATTGTAATATTGCGAAGCGGTTCACCTCGCAATTACCAATAACTTACTCTATAGTAGCAAAGATAAGTGATGTTTGTGAACATTCTGCAGTTTGACCACACCTCAGGTTGGGAACCAGTCAGACAGACAAGGTCTTTGCCATGTGACAATATAGCAGAAAGATCAATGGCTGTGACCGAAGGTAACCTCATAAGACAACAGTTTTTCAATTAAAATGTAACTATTTTATTAAAATTGGGGATGTTTGGGATGGGTTAGGATTTTATTTAGATGTTAAGATACAACTATTTTTTTATCTTGAGTATTGTTTTTAGTTAAATGTGATTTGTAAATGTAAGCGTTTTCTATATGTGTATGATTATTATTATTATTATTATGTGTGTTCGATGAAACTGGGAGAGCTTGTGAGTGTGAGAAAATTGCCAACACTGTGTCACACAACCATAAAAAATTGCCCAGACAATGAATGTAGCCAAATACTCAGGCTATACTAGCTTAGCCTTCCAATGTGCTCGTATTGAATTGTTCTATATTATGCTACTATTTTTTTATCTAAACATCGTGATATAGGTGGAACATTTCAAATTGCTTCAAGAAGATGAACCCGTTAAATAACATACCTACACTACTTCTCGTTTATCTTGCATGAACACACACACACACACACACACACACACACACATCTTGCACTGTGGATTGCCAAACCTTGCATTTATGTTAAATTGTACACAGTGTTACATGTTAATTATACACGGTACTAAATGCCTCAAGTGAATAGAAATGCTGGCGAAGTGAGCAGTCCAACAGAAATCTATAATTTAAACATGTTCTTTCCCATATAAGAAATGTACACGCCTACTCAGCTGCTATTCAGGGACAGAGAACATGCAGCAGAACCGACATGATGTAGTTATCTAGAATAGAGATAATCGTGTCAGCTCTATATTACCTTTCTATGATGTATTAACTTTTTCAGGTTTACAGCCGTCAGTCCTCCGCACACTACCATGCGGTATTTGACATACACTATATATACAAAAGTATGTGGACACACCTTGAAATGAGTGGATTTGGGGGCCGCTGAAGCGCGTAAAAATCAACTGTCCTCGGTTGCAACACTCACTACCGATTGCCAAACTGCCTCTGGAAGCAATGTCAGCACAAGAACTGTCTTCGTCGGGAGCTTCAAGAAATGGGTTTCCATGGCCAAGCAGCCGCACACAAGCCTAAGATCACCATGCGCAATACCAAGCGTTGGCTGGAGTGGTGTAAAACTTGCCACCATTGGACTCTGGAGCAGTGGAAACGCATTCTCTGGAGCATCTGGCAGTCTGATGGACGAATCTGCGTTTGGCGGATGCCAGGAAAACGCTACCTGCCCGAATGCATCATGCCAACTGTAAAGTTTGGTGGAGGAGTAATAATAGTCTGGGGCTGTTTTTCATGGTTTGGGCTATGCCCCTTAGTTCCAGTGAAGGGGAATTTGAATGCTACCGCATACAATGACATTCTAGATGAATATGTGCTTCCAACCTTGCTGCAATAGCCCTTTGCTGTTTCAGCATGAAAAAGAGAGGTCCATACAGAAATGGTTTGTTAAGATAGGTCTGGAAGAACTTGACTGGCCTGCACAGAGCCCTGGCCTCAACCCCATCGAACACCTTTGTGATGAATTGGAACACCGACTGCGAGCCTGGCCTAATCGCCTAACATTAGTGCCTGACCTCACTAATGCTCTTGTGGCTGAATGGAAGTCCCTGCAGCAATGTTCCAACATCCTGTGGAAAGTCTTCCCAGAAGAGTGGAGGCTGCTATAGCCACAAAGGAGGGACCAACTCTATATTAATGCCCATGTTTTTGGAATGAGTTGTTCGATGAGCATGTGTCCACATACTTTTGGTAGTGGTAGTGTGTAATGGGTAATATTACCAATGGGTAAAGATTGAAGCACTTCAGGATGTTACAACCAATCAGGACGTCTTCCGAGTTCAGTTGTTAAAAGAACAACCTTCTCTTCCTCAGTGCCAGTGTTTTCACCAAACCGATTGTCTATTAGCTCAGGTTTAGAATACCCAGAGTTTGCCCACGGGGCAGCACAGGACACTCGGCTACAGTAAGCTAGTAGTAGACAAGATTTTGGATGGTCATTTATTTCATGGCCACATTGAAAGAGTTGCAACGTTAGAGAACATTCCGATAAGAATACATTGTTTAGAAATACATGAATAGTGAGTCATGTCATTCGGTAAAGTCCATTTCTGTTTGCAACATTCGGTAAAACATTATTACCTTTTTTAATAGGCCCCAGTTACTGCACCTTTCAATATTTCTCAAGACCTTAGTACAGGGGCGGGTGATCTCAGACCTGGTCTGAGATCAGTCTGATGACTTCTATATCCGGGTAATAATACAGTTACCCAGTCCCCCAGGGGTTGTGTTGGAACTAGTCAGGATTTTTTTTTAAAGTCAGTTGCATTTCTGTTACCTACCCCGTTAAAATAGCCGAAATCTCCATTTGCCCCAGTCCACGGGATATTCTGCTATTGAACGTGCCAATTCTTAAATGTAGGCCTATTATTATGATATAACAGGTGAATGAAATAATGTTTGCCCAGACTTTTGTCATATTTTATTGTTTTATATCCTTTTTGTTCTGGGTTATTTTATCTATTGGTTTTTTTCTCCTCTGATTTATTCTCCCATTGCGCCCCAGAGTCTATCACTCCTAACGACAGGTCCATGGTCAGATATTGTTTCAGTCCCTCTAATGCTTCATTCTGGAATTGGGGTGAGCATAATCTGATCCTAGATCTGTTAAGAGGAATTTATTAAACCTTATTAAACCATTTTTCTATCTGTTTATCCCCACCTCGCAGATTACCTTTGATTTGTAAGGTCCTGTTAACCTCACAACTATTACTCTGGAGCGATCAAAACTCTAAATGCTTATGAAGTGCTTTGCCTCTTACTTCACTGTAATCCTGGGGTGCACAGACAATCACTGTACACACGTCAATAAACCTGTTTTAAAACTAGACTGTCTGTTTACTGACTGGAAGGGGATGAGATTAAGGTTTGGGGGTCATGAATGTCAAAAGGAATAGATGTTCTCCCCTTAACATCAGAAGCCTCCTCCCTAAGTTTGTTTTACTCACGGCTTTAGCACACTCCGCCAACCCTGATGTCCTTGCCGTGTCTGAATCCTGGCTTAGGAAGGCCACCATTCTGAGATTTCCATACCAACTACAACATTTTCTGTCAAGATAAACTGCCAAAGGGGGAGGAGTTGCAATCTACTGCAGAGATTGACAGAACTTTGCAGGCTTTCTTTTCAGGTCTATGCCCAAAGAGTTCGAACTTCTAATTTAAAAAATGTATCTCTCCAGAAATAAGTCTCTCACTGTTGCTGCCTGTTATCGACCCCCCTCTGTTCCCAGCTGTGCCCTGGACACCATATGTGAATTGATCGCCCCCAATCTAGCTTCAGAGTTTGTTCTGTTAGGTGACCTAAACTGGGATATGCTTAACACCCCGGCAGTCCTACAATCTAAGCTAGATGCCCTCAATCTCACACAAATCATCAAGGAACCCACCAGGTACAACCCTAAATCCGTAAACATTGGGCACCCTCATGACATTATCCTGACCACCTTGCCATCCATATACACCTCTGCTGTTTTCAATCAGGATCTCAGCGATCACTGCCTCACTGCCTGTATCCTCTATGGGTCCGCGGTCAAACGACCACCCCTCATCACTGTCAAACGCTCCCTAGAACACTTCTGCGAACAGGCCTTTCTTATCGACCTGGCCCGGGTATCCTGGAAGGATATTGACCTCATCCCATCAGTCGAGGATGCCTGGTCGTTGTTTAAAAGTAATTTCCTCACCATCTTAGATAAGCATGCCCCTTTCAAAAAAACTCCAGACCTGACTGCCCTTGACCAGCACAAAAACATCCTGTGGCGGACTGCAATAGCATCGAATAGTCACCGCAATATGCAACTGTTCAGGGAAGTCTGGTACCAATACACGCAGTCAGTCAGGAAAGCAAAGGCTAGCTTTTTCAAGCAGAAATTTGCATCCTGTAGCTCTAACTCCAAAAAGTTCTGGGACACTGTAAAGTCCATGGAGAACAAAGAGCACCTCCTCCCAGCTGCTCACTGCACTGAGGTTAGGTAACACGGTCGCCACCGATAAATCCATGGAAATCGAACATTTCAATAAGCAGTTCTCTACGGCTGGCCATGCCTTCCTCCTGGCTACGCCAACCGCGAGTAACAGCTCCACCCCCCCCCCTCCTGCAGCTACTCGCCCGAGCCTCCCCAGCTTCCCCTTCACTCAAATCCAGATAGCAGATGTTCTGAAAGAGCTGTAAAATCTGAACCTGTACAAATCAGCTGGGCTAGACAATCTGGACCCTCTCTTTCTAAAACTATCCACCTCCATTGTTGCAACCCCTATTACCAGCCTGTTCAACCTCTCTTTCGTATCGTCCAAGATCTCTTAACATTGGAAAGCTGCTGCTGTTATCCCCCTCTTCAAAGAGCGTGACACTCTAGACCCAAACTGCTATATACGTATATCTATCCTACCCTGCCTCTCTAAAGTCTTCGAAAGCCAAGTTAATAAACAGATCACAGACCATTTCGAATCCCACCGTACCTTCTCCGCTGTGCAATCCAGTTTCCGAGCCGGTCACGGGTGCACCTCAGCCACGCTCAAGGTCCTAAACGATATCATAACCGCCATCGATAAGAGACAGTACTGGGCAGCCATCTTCATCGACCTGGCCAAGGCTTTCGACTCTGTCAATCACCGTATTCTTATCGGCAGACTCAATAGCATTGGTTTGTCTAATGACTGCCTCGCCTGGTTCACCAACTACTTTGCCGGCAGAATTCAGTGTGTCAAATCGGAGGGCAGTTGTCCAGACCTCTGGCAGTCTCTATGGGGGTACCACAGGGTTCAATTCTCGGGCCGACTCTTTTCTCTGTATATATCAATGATGTCGCTCTTGCTGCGGGTGATTCCCTGATCCACCTCTAAGCAGACAACACCATTCTGTCTACTTCTGGCCCTTCCTTAGACACAGTGCTAACTAACCTCCAAACGAGCTTCAATGCCATACAACACTCCTTTCGTGGTATCTAACTGCTCTTAAATACTAGTAAAACCAAATGCATGCTTTTCAACCATTCGCTGCCCGCACCCGCCCGCCCGACTAGCATCACCACCCTGGGCGGTTCGACCTAGAATATGTGGTCAGCTATAAATGCCTAGGTTGTCTGGCTAGACTGTAAGCTCTCCTTCCAGACTCATATTAAACATCTCCGATCCAAAATCAAAGCCTCCTTCACTCACGCCGCCAAACTTACCCTAGTAAAACTGACCATCCTACCGATTCTCGACTTTGGCGATGTAATCTTCAAAATAGCTTCCAATACTCTACTCAGCAAACTGGATGCAGTCTATCACAGTGCCATCCGTTTTGTTACCAAATCACCTTATACCACCCACCACTGCAACCTATATGCTCTAGTCGGCTGGCCCTCGCTACATATTCATCGCCAGACCCACTGGCTTGGGTCATCTATAGGTCTATGCTAGGTAAAGCTCCGCCTTATCTCAGTTCACTGGTCACGATAACAACACCCACACGTAGCACATGTTCCAGCAGGTATGTCTCATGGATCATCCCCAAAGCCAACACCCCATTTGGCCGCCTTTCCTTCCAGTTCTCTGCTGCCAGTGACTGGAACGAATTGCAAAAATCGCTGAAGCTGGAGAATTATATTTCCCTCACCAACTTTAAACATCAGCTATCGGAGCAGCTAAACGATCGCTGCAGCTGTACACAGTCCATCTGTAAATAGCCCAGCCAATCTACCTACCCCATCCCCATACTGTTTTTATTTACTTTTCTGCTCTTTTGCACACCAGCATCTCTACTTGCACATTATCATCTGCTCATTTATCACTCCAGTGTTCATCTGCTAAATTGTAATTCTTTGCTACCATGGCCTATTTATTGCCTACCTCATGCCTTTTGCACACACTGTATATATACTTTCTTTTTTTCTACTGTGTCATTGACTTGTTTATTGTCTTATTGGCTTGTTTATTGCTTATTCCATGTTATTCCATGTGTAACTCTGTTGTCTGCTTTGCTTTATCTTGGCCAGGTCGCAGTTGTAAATGAGAACTTGTTCTCAACTAGCCTACCTGGTTAAATAAAGGTGAAATAAAAAATGTTTTTAATTAAACATTTTCATTTGAATATCATTATTTTACCCTTCTATCACATGGGTTGGAGCTCCCAGATTCTGGTGAGCGTGACTGTCTTTGTCTGCACTAATTATATTGATAGTGGAAATGGGATATCTAGAGAATATACCTGTATGAGTTGACTATTAAGAAAATATTTGAGGATGACTTAAAGTTTGTGCCTGAGACATCAAATGGTGACCCTAGATGTGTTTTCCACCCAGACCACCAGGGGGCAGCCTCTGCTAACTCCGACTGAGGCCATCAGCTCATCGGTTGGGTTCATCTGCTTAGCGGTTGTATGCATCAACCAATGGCTGCATGCCGTGTCATTGACTGACAAATTGCCATAACATATGATGTGGTTAGCTGATATGTAAAATACCTATCCAGGCATTGTAAGATCTGACAGGCGTCAGCAACGCTTGGGTAGAGGAATGCATCCACAATCTCCATCATATAAGGGTTGCTCTTGTGTTGCATCACCTCTTCAACTCATCTCACTGATTAGAATGAGTCATTCTGACTGCCTTAAGTATACAACCCTAACCCAGATAAGACACTATGCTACTTTACTCGTAATAATAGAACTACCTCGATATGAAGATAAAGGTTTAGGAAGAGTTGAGACAGATTGTTCTTTGGATGCCCAAAAACTCAGAAAGAACCTGCTGACTGTTACGTAAAAGTTTGTTCAGAAATTATTTCACTCTTCAACTGAAGAGGAGACAGGTTTTTTCCCCCCTTAAAGAGATTATGAAGCCTATTTCATGGGTATCTTAGTGACACAGAGTATTTCACACACACACACACACACACACACACACAGAGAGAGAGAGAGAGAGAGAGAGATATCCAAAGAGCTAGCTGTTCAGAGTTTGTTGGTGGGTCATTTCCTGGGAAGCAGCTTGAGTACACATTCATATTGACTATGAGTACACATTCATATTCATTATTAGGAAGGTGTTCTAAATGTTTTATACACTCAGTGTATATTCCAAATATGAACTGGTTTGCCAAAATTCTTCAGGAGGGGACCCTCTTGTCACTGTGTCAGCAAACTTTTTTCATTAGAACTGATCTGAGAGAGCAGAAACCTTAATACTGTTCTATAATACAGTGCAGATACAAGCTGAACTCAATTATTTTATTGTATAACAGTAACATATATAATTGAACAGTAATTACCTTTATTTTCATGTGTAATACTGATGGCCAGACTGTGTGTGTGTGACTGGGTATGTGTGTCAGAAAATCAGGTGTGATGGAGATGGAGGCAGGGTTTAGTCAAACAGTTTCAATTCTATGAGGAGGGATTTCCAGGTTTTGATCTTGGCTAATTAACTTGGAGCCCTCAATGGCACAACTGGGTATTTGTGACAGGGAAGTTTGAAGGGGACTTGTGTTTGTGTGTGTTCGTTCGTCTTGTGTGTGTCTCAGTGGTAATCACTGGGTTCTATAATCATCTCTTCCTCTGTGTGCGATGATCAGAGCAGCAGAGGCCATCTTCTCTATTGTTCAATCAATTCACTCATTAACGCACTACAACTTGAATTAAGCTTGGGGCCTGCCGCAATTAATTCACTTTAAGACTTGACTTCCTCTTTTCTTTCCTGTACACTTCGTTTGCTAAGTCAGGGATGCTACAGAATGCACTAATTTAGCCACACAATTTACAAATCCAATTAAAGTCAATAGTAAGGCTTCACAAGCTGTCCCGTGCATAGTCTTAGCTATAATATCCTCTTATGTGGGTAGAACAACCAGTGTGTGTATGTGTAAGCCGGAGAATAATGTATTAAATAGGGTTAGCAGTTATAATAAGTTTGGTTATTGAAAGGAGTTTATTATGCTGTGTTATCCTATTAGGGAGGTGGTGTTGTGGTAATCCTGAGTGTCTCCCATCGCTCTGAGTGGTCTCTTTAAAAACCCAGCCTGTTGCCGGTGTCTGTGTGCTTTTCCTTTTACAGGTCCAATGCAGCCATTTTTATCTCAATATCATTATCAAATACCTTATTGTGATATTTTTCCATTAAAATTGTCAAAAAGAAACACAAATACCTTCTTAGCAAAGAGCAATTTCTCAAGCAAGAATTTTGCCAGGACGGTATGGGAGTGGTCTGAGTGGGGAAGGAAAAACTGAAAACTAGCAGCTATTGGCAAAGAGGTTTGGAACTCTCTTTCTTATTGGCCCCTTAACTAATTTGCCACCTGGTGATGTCACTCCATCCCACCTAAACAGGCTGAAATTTAAGGTGGTATTTTCAAACAGTTCTTACACTAAAAGGACATATTTTTCACAATTTCACAGTATTATTCCAACCTTAGAGTGTGGAAATATATGTATAAAACATAGGGAAATCATGATTTTGACTGCACTTGGCCTTTAAGAAAATATCTGTGTCCTGTCCTCTGTAGACCTAACAGACTGTTCATGTCTAACTGGGCACAGGTCTGTTTTATTTTATTTTCATACCATGACTACAGTAGGACTAAACAGTTGTCCACATATTACTTTCAATAATACAGAATTGAGTATCGACATAACCACTTGAACACCGCTCTCTCAAGCTTGGTAACAATTATAAGACTATGTGAGATTATACTCAAAATAGAGGACAAATGAAGATGGTGGATACAAGCATAAGAACAGCCATCTTTTCTTCCCCAACGTCTCAACTGTCAGCGTGGTACAGTGGGAACGATACAGCCCTCAGGGACCACACCATAATACACTGTAAATGATGCCTAATGAACATGTTTTATTTCCTCATTACAGTGTGTGTGTGTGTGTGTGTGTGTGTGTACGCCTCATCCACCACAATTTAGGCTACTTTACTTGCCCACAGGCCAAGATTTTCTCCACTTGTGTTGAATATTTCAACTCTTCTCTTTAACTCTCCTTCCTTGTTGATCCTGGCTCCAGAATAGGGTGTAATATAGTGGAGTCCCCAGAGTAGACATTGGCACTCTTGATATGAAGTAGCCAGCAGTGAGGTTGGGCATCAGTTACAGGCTCAATTAGCCTATTAGACAGGTCGGCATCCTATGCCTATGAGTAATTTGAAAACATTTCTCATTACTCCTTATCGTGGCAGCACTGGAGGGCTACAAGATGGAAATGAGAGTGTGTTCAAGAGACAGAAGGGAGGAGAGACATCAAAGTGGTGGTCTATTTAAATTGAGTGATCTTGTGTGAAAGAGCTCTCTACATAAAAGATGACCCCACCCCCATACCTAATATCGCATACCGCATACCCTTGGATTACGTGTCAAGGGTTAATAACTATAAGGATGAGTATATTGGGGAGGAGGGGGGGTTCAAGTGGTGTGTGTGTGAAAGAGAGCGAGAGAGAGACTCCCAACCTCTTGACTAACACATTACAAATCCCCTGACAAGAGGGTTGTAAGAAATAAGAGACAAATGGAGTGTGTGTGTAAAAGAGAGAAAGAGTTGATATTTTCCTCAGTTTCATCACTATTTCCTTCATATGGCATTTGTTCTCAACATTTTCTCTCCCTTAATGTCTCAGTCTCAACACGGCTCCTTTTGTCGCAACAAGAGCGGGAAACGCGAGGTTGTTCGATTTCGTTGTGTGCGTTCTTCCATCCCACCCGCCAGATTAATGAGGTCGTCGGTTACAACTCCAGCGCTCTCTTTCCCTCTCTGATAACCGGCCTCTTGCGCTGCCGCCTGCCTGCTCCTCACACTCAATTTCAGATAGCGCTAATGGAATCTGTCCCGCGCGATTGTAATGCGAGCGAGACTCATTTGCCACGGAGCTTGGAGCTGTCAGCTTGGTGGGCTGTGGGGGGCGAGGAGAGGAAAGGGAGAAGGAAAGAAAGCTAGGAGATGGGGGGAGGAGATGAGGACTGCGGAGGAGAGGGAGAGGGGTTGAAGTAAGAAGAAGATGACAGGAGGGAGAGGAAGAATAGGAGACTGAAAGAAAGGGAAGGTGAAGAGCAGGAGGAGTGAAATTCAGGAGATGGGGGCGAGATGGTGGCTGAGGAGGAGCTGGAGAGGGGTTGAAGAGAGGAGTATATTGTGGGGTCATGAGGGAGCTGGCACAAGTGTTGTTTTGGCCCAGTGTGAGAATAGAATAGAGCAGGCCTTCTCCTCTCCTCCATGTCTGTCAGTGAACTGATAGTCTGCAGAGAGCTCTCTAAGCTTCATCACACAATAGAGAGAGAGTTCTCTGGCACACACAGCATAGACAGTCACAACGTTCAAACACACTGCACGCAGCCACGCAAAACAAACAACAAAGGCTTTGGGAAACTCACCCTGTGTGTGACATGAAAAGACTAAATAAGGAAACAGGATCATACTTTAGTGTTGTTAGGATGATATACTATTGAGGTCAACTTGGACCAACCCTGTAGGCCATATACCAGTGTCCTGCAGAGGGCAGTATCTGCTTGGAGAACTCTCCACTGCAACCAGAGGACCCCACAGAACCAAGACAACCACACTACCACACAGGGATTACAGTTTGGGGTGCATGCATGTGGGGGTGAATATGTCCTGGAGGGGTTGAGGGGTTAGTTGAGAATGAACATGGGAATTAAATGAAAAGTAACAGAGGCATTTGAGTTGAGTTGAGAACACATCTCGTCCCTCTCTCTCTCTCTTTCTGACTAATCCCCCTCTACCCCTCTTTATTTTTGTCTATATATCTGCATGTCTGTTTCTTTGATTTTCCTCTC
This sequence comes from Oncorhynchus kisutch, assembly GCF_002021735.2. Lineage (NCBI taxonomy): Eukaryota > Metazoa > Chordata > Actinopteri > Salmoniformes > Salmonidae > Oncorhynchus > Oncorhynchus kisutch. Next base: position 30,330,189 of record NC_034194.2, on the reverse strand, counting down.
TCTCTCTCTCTCTTTCTGTCTCTCTCTGTCTCTCTCTCTCCCTTCTCTCTTTCTCTCCGAGGGGTAAAGGAAAGCTTATATTTTGGCTGAGGGACAGGCCAGGGATTACAGTGGTGCTAGTATTTAATCTGTCACAGACTGTCCTTGTCTGTGTGTATCTGCACTTAAAAACAGTCCCACTGACTACCCCCTGTGTGTGTGTGTGGTGTGTGTGTCTGTTGTGTGTGTGTGTGTGCCTTGCCCCAGCCTAGTCCTGTTAGTGCACTAAACACTGCTAGGGATGATCAGGCTTTTTTTTTAACTGGGGGCTTTATGGTCAGCCAGACACCCCATTAACACCACTCTACCCCCTGGTGAGTGTTCGGAGCGCACAGTACCCTCTTAGGGTATAGCCAAAACCCTAGGCCAGCCACATGATGTGGCACACTGCATCATATCTACCTTTCTGTTTCTGGATGGTGATAGCCAAATACAGTTGGCCACATTGGAATGCTTGGACAGAAAATCATGCAGACAGACAGTTGAACAAACACTGGCCTGGCAGAGCAGCTTGACTTCACTGTCACATACACAGCAGTAAAAGTACAGACGAAACAAAGGGCTCATATTTACACACTTACAAGCACACACACACAAAAAGAGAGAGAGCGAGAGAGAGAGAAAGAGGGGGAGAGGGAGAGAGAGATAAATCTAGTGCATGTGCTTAATCACCACTGGAGTCTCCCAGGAACTCAAAAAGCCTCTGTGGATTAAACCCCTCAGAGCAGAACATTAGAGAAGTGCACAGTTCAGCTCCAACTGAAAAGGCAAATGATTATATTTCCTCAGAGAGAGAGAGAGAGAGAAAGAGCTAGAGAGAGCGTTAGAGAGCAAGTAAAGGAGGGAGAGAGCAAGTAAAGGAGGGAGAGAGCGACAGATGTTGAGGGAGACAGAAGGATACAGAGGGGGAGAACAACGACAAATAGAACAGCGGAGGGGGAGACAGATAGAGAGAGAAACAGAGAGAAAGAGAGTGATACACAGAAATGGAAAGAAAGAGTGATACACATATTTAAACTCTCCCCCTTTCTCTTTAAGAGAGAAAGAAGAAGGGGGCCACAAATTGGCGAAGGAAAAGTCAGCCTCACTCTGCTTTGCATTTCATTTACATGCCTGGCTGTATCGACCAATTGGATTGCAGAGCAGAACCTGCAGCTTAGAACCGAGAATAAAGACTCCAAATGCCTTCACTGCTCTCATCCCTCTCTCTCATAATACCCTGTCTGCCTTTCTTTTCTCTTTCTCTGTCTCTCCCTCTCTTTCTCTACCCACTGTCATAATACCCATTCTCTACCTATTCTCTGTGGTGGCGCACTGCTCTAAGTAGACCCTGGCCGATGTGATAGAGGCTGGAGTGGAGGGAGGGATGCAAGGAGGGAGAAGGGGAGAGGGGCAGGAAGAGAGGGAGCTGCAAATATGACTTTTACTTGCCACCCGCTGAGTCTGAAAAGGAAGAGTGTGTGTGTGTGTGTGTGTGTGTGTGTGTGTGTGTGTGTGTGTGTGTGTGTGTGTGTGTGTGTGTGTGTGTGTGTGTGTGTGTGTGTGTGTGTGCGCACGCTTCACTCTGTAAGTGTATGTGTGTGAATGAACAAGTGAATGAAATCCTCTAAAATCCTCTTACCTGTCTTGGGTCCCAGTGGTGCTCACCTTCAAGCATGGCGTATTTGTAACACCATAGGTCCATCTGTATAGATGAGAAAACCCTCACATGTAGCAGGAAGACTGGTACCTATGCTAGTCTTTGGCCTACTGTGAGGCTGTGCCACAACTCAAGGGCAAGACTTTGAAACCTTCAAACGAGGATGAAGCTAAATGACCTTTTACCTCTCCTTCCATCTCTTTTTTCCCTGTTCCTCTCTTCCTTCCGCCTACTCGTCCTTCTCCTCCTCCCTCTTCTCTCATCTTTATCATCCTGCCTTACTTCAGTAGTCTGCTCAGTGTTCACCCACCAACAACACTATAGACTCTGATGCACCCGAACATTCAACTAGCTCTCACACAGTCTCGCATCAGAATTAGACGTTTGTCCATGTTCATCCAATTCTGAAGTTGTTGCAAAACTACACATTTGTTTAAGGTTTTTATGGTTAAGTTTAGGCATTAACGCAGAAATCTTAAGGTTAGGCATTAACTCCAAATGGATAAGGTAAGGGTTAAGGTTTGTTAAAATCTCCAAAAAACATTCTCACTGGATTCAAACTAGCAACATTTGGAATCAGATGCAGATCCCATCTGACATTCCCATCCACAATGCCCTAGCAAAACTAAAATCTACTTGAAGGTAACAGTGCTCACTGTTGCCCCTAGTGGCCGTTTCCCATGTAATCTCCCTTCGTCTTCAGACAGTGATGGACGTCGAATACTGATTTGTATCAGGTGTGACCTGGCTGGAACATTTGCAGTATTGCATCATATGCATTATTATCATATTTGACATGTTATGTGGAGCACCTACACTGTATATTGAATATGTGTGAAAAGGCTACTCAATTAATGTGTGCACACGCATACACACACAAACACAGACACAGCCACACACACAAACTTTCTGATAGGCGATAACCACTGCGGGAGTTTCTGAAGTCATGGGTGGCACATTTCCTTGCAGACACACAGACACACACACACACTAGCTCTCCCTCTTTTTCTATCCCCCCGTGTCTTTCTCTCTCTCTCCCATCTCTCGTACACACACACCCTAGACCCATTTGAGTAATGGAGTGTAAACAGACACATGGCCATGGACGGCCACAGGCGTTTCTAACAATGATATTTCTGCCTGCTTTCAGAGGAAGATGGGCTACACGGGGAATGTTCCTGGTTGCCAGATTATAAAAATTATACAGGTTGCCAGAGTGGACATTTCTCCTGGTCAAGGGGGAGCTCCTCTCAACACCTCAGGAGGGTAATTTTGTGCCACATTAGCTGACATATAGTGCTGTGAAAAAGTACTTGCCTTTTTCACACAGGGGCATTGGGTGTTGCATAACTTTCTTTAGGAAATAAATTAAATAAGTATGTAATTGTTGTGTTATTTGTTTTCTCAGGTTCCCTTTATCTAATATTAGATTTTGGTTGATAACATTCGCTATAAAAAATATACAGAGAAAATGAATTGCTCCCTTACACTCTAACTGGTTGTGCCACCTTTAGTTGCAATGACTCCAACCAAATGCTTCCTTTGGTTGTTGATCAGTCTCTCAGGTCGCTGTGGGGAAATTTTTGAATTTATTCCACAGCGACGTGAGACTGATAGTAGTAGGCCCTCCTGGAGGACAACATCGTGTCAGTGTGCCACCAATTAACAGAGGTAATACCATGTCATCAACAAAATAAACCCCGGAGGAGGTGGCTAGGGGTGGCAGGGGCAGTAGAGTTACCCCCAATTGCGCAAATCTCCCCTCTCTCACACACTCCCCCAAACTTTGCTCTTGCCAACCCCAACCCCACACAACAAGCCCCAAATAGGGGAGAAATAATCACTACTTAGTGAGATTCCTCATCTAATTAGTAGGATAGAAATGTGTGACATCACTATAAAGAATGCCCTTCTCAATTTCGAAGAAAATCACTAAACTACTGTACTGTACTTGTCACCTTTTATGTAAATTCCTTTCCATGCACTACATCCTCAAACCTATTGGTGGCACTGTGATGGACCATAATGGTGGGTTCAGTATGAGGACAAAAAATTGACGTCCATGTAATAAGTGCTCCTCTAGGGTCAGTTGCTCTACCTTAAACGCAACATTATTTAACCATTAACTGACCCTGGACCAGAGCTAAATTAATAGTTATCTTCCACCTCCACCACTAACATATTAACAAATGATGTCTGTCTACCAAGTGAAGAACCACTTGGTTCACTGCCTTCCTGTCATCTCTGTTCTCAAGACCTCTCATATCCACAAAGAGACCCTTGGAGGAGACCCTGGATGGGCTTGGGGACTTGGGATGACCCTTGTCATTACATGATAGTGGAGCATGAGGGACACTATGGGAGATGTACATTTGGGCAAAATACCATCCTTTCCTCGACTTGTTCGTACTCCGTTATCTCTCCTCCGTGACCCGGAAACCAATAAGTGATCGAGTGGTCAAAGAGAGTGTCAATTAGTTGGCAGGAGGAGTGTCCTCGCCTCCTCGATAGCCTCTACCCGCCAAATAGTTTTGATATCTGCCACACCTCCTTTGAAGCAGCTGTTGTTTACTCAGAGGAGAAAAGCATGCATTAAACAATATGCTACTTATCCTTTTATCTATCAAATGTCTAGCACAACTATTGAAATGTATTTTTACTCATTTGGGATTGCAACCCTGTAAACATAATTTGCTTGATGACACGTGAGTGAAGAGTCTCATTTCATACAAGTGCATTTGTTTCCACATTTCCTCTCCTCCCTCCTCCCCGTATGAAAAAATACTATAGGATACTATGTAAGGGCACAAGACGAGACCCATATGCAGACACAGGAGGCAGATGGTTGAGCTCCGTTATTTATTATAACACAAAGGGTAGGCAAGAAGCAGGTCGGGTACAGGCGAGAGTTCATGAACCAGGTCAGAGTCCAAACAGTACAGGGCATTCTCGAGGTCAGGACAGGCAGGGGTTCAGTAACCAGGTCAGAGTCCAAACAGTACAAGGCATTAGGCAGGCTCGAGGTAAGGGCAGGAAGAAAGGTCAGGCAGGCGGGTGGGTTTGGTGTCAGGACAGGCAAGGGTCAAAACCAGGAAGACTATGAAAAACAGAGACTGGGAAAAATAGGAGCTAGGAGGTAAACGCTGGTTGACGTGGCAAACAAGACGAACTGGCACAGAGAAACAGAAAACACAGGTATAAATCCCCCGGGGATGATGAGCGACACCTGGAGGGGGTGGAGATAAGCACAAGGATAGATGAAACCGATCAGGGCGTGACATACTATGGTTAAATACTATTGCAGACTTTACTGTAGTATTCACTGTAGTGCCTTTGAGAGACTAAAGTTCACCAAAACATTACAGTGAATACTGTAGTATTTACTGTAGTTTTGCAGACATGACTGTAGTATACTCTAGTATTTACAGTTTACTATAGTATATAAAAAACAGTAGTAAATACTATAGAAATTACTGTAGTGTTTTTGCAGATGTAATATGCTGTAGTATTTACTGGTGTTTTTGTGGACATTACTGTAGTATTCAAATAGGCACAAAAAAATGATCCCTAATCGATTTTGTGCTATTACCTACTCCTTTATTTTATTTAATAATCAAGAAAATATACATTTGACATATGAGCATATCTGATCATCATGCTTATTATTGCCAGATACAATTTTCTGAATATCCTAAAAGAACCTCAAGATGGCGCTTTAATATTTCCTTGCTACAAAATCCTACTTTCTCTGAACAATTTGAAACTGAATTGAATGAATCCATATTGACTAACAAAAATGTATTTGATGATCAGATTTGATGGGGTGTCACGTTCGTTGTAATGAGGAGACCAAGGCGCAGCGTGATATGCATACATTCTTCTTTTAATGAAGAAAGAACACTAAACAAACTAACAAAAACAACAAAACGAACCGTGAAGCTAATATGAGTAGTGCAGATAGGCAACTAAACAGAACAAGAACCCACAAATACCCTATGGCAAATGGCTACCTAAATATGGTCCCCAATCAGAGACAACGATAGACAGCTGCCTCTGATTGGGAACCAATTCAGGCCACCATAGACCTACATATACCTAGACTTACAAAAAAAAATAGATATACAAAAAAAACCTAGACAATATAAAAACTAACATACCCACCCTATTCACACCCTGACCTGACCAAAATAATAAAGAAAACAAAGATAACTAAGGTCAGGGCGTGACATGGGGGCCATTAAAGGTTTTATTAAAAACAATGCAACTGCATTTGCATCTGGGCTAAATAAATAACAATTAAAGAAGATATCAGAATTGGAAAAGTTGTTATTGGCGTTAGAACGTTCTCAACTAACACTTTTTTCAGACCAGGTAGCAACTACTCTTTTCAAAGTCAAGACAGAACTGTATCCATTGATAAGGCAGAGAGCAGAATTTGCCATCCATCGACTTAGACTCGGCTATTACTTCCATGACAATCGACCCAGTCGTCGACTGGCTATCAAGCTTCGCAGTAATTATCAATTAGCGGATGTTGCGACTATTGAAGGTGAATTGATATCAGAGCCAAAATGAATCAACCAAAGATTCTCCCATTTCTATAAAGAGTTGTACACCACTGATCGTAAATCCACACCAAGTCAGATTAAGTCATTTTTATAAAGATATAAGGAGTCTTCTCTCAAATGAAGAAGCCGGCTTGCTGGAACCCAACATCTCTCTCCATGAATACAAAGGGGCATTGAATCACCTAGTTGTGACAGTATTCCTCCTGAGGTATTTTAAAATATTGTAACAAATTAGATCCACTGTTAATTGAAACGAATAACACAGAGGTTCACAAAGGATGTAAATACAGCACTAATTTTACTTTTGTAAAAAAAAAAGAAAAAAGTAAGGACGCCACCCAGTGCTCTCGCTATCGCCCTCTATCGTTGATAAACACAGATAATAAACTATTTTCTAAAATTCTGACACCCAGTCTCGAAATGTACCCAAATTGGTACATCTGGACCAGGTTTGTTAAAAGACGATTATCTTCAGATGATCTCCATCATCTGTTACATATCTTAGATGCTTCATCAGAAACTAAAGCTCCTCGGGTAGTTCTATATTTCGATGCAGAAAAAGCTTTTGATCGACTAAAATGTTCATATCTTTGGTCAGTTTTGGAACATATTGGACTTAGCTCCAATTTCATTAATATGATTAAAATACTATATACCAATACCTCAGCCATAGTAATAGCAGAAAATGCATGCTCTGTTCCGTACAGAATAACTAGAAGTAGCAGGCAAGGTGATTCCATCTCACCTCTTCTATTTTTATTGTCTCTTACGCCCCTGGCCGAGGCCCAATTACACCAATATCTCTCAATTCTACAGCTCTATCTCAAGTTATAAAATAAATCTAACCAAATCCTCCCTACTGCCTCAAGACCCCGATGGAGGACTCCATCTTTACTTATGCAATCCCAATCGTTTCCCATTTAAAATATATATATTTCCTTCCTTTGATAAAACCATTGTCAGAAGCTTTAACAGAACGCTCAGATCAATTCAATTTGACCTCAGTAGATGGGCTAATGTCCCACTTGCTTTCGCCGGCCAAATATCTACTGTCAAAATGAATACATTGCCACGGCTGAATTTTGGTAGATCAATGCTTCACTTGTCTCCCCATTTCTGGCTATTGGGATAAATTCCATAGTGCAGTTTCAAAATGTATATGGCAAGGTATTCGGAAAGTATTCAGACCCCTTGACTTTGTCCACATTTTGTTACGTTACAGCGTTATTCTAAAACTGATTAATAATTGTTTCCCCTCATCAATCTATACACAATACACCATAATGACAAAGCAACAACAGGTTTTTTGAATTAAAAAATAAATGTATTAAAAATATAAAATATCACATTTACATAAGTATTCATAATGTTTACTCAGTATTTTGTTGAAGCAACTTTGGCAGCAATTACAACCTCAAGTCTTCTTTGGTATGACGCTACAAGCTTGGCACCTGTATTTGGAGAGTTTCTCCCATTCTTCTCTGCAGATCCTCTCAAGATTTGTCAGGTTGGATGGGGGGGCGTCACTGCACAGCTATTTTCAGGTCCCTCCAGAGATGTTCGATCTGGTTCAAGTCCGGGCTCTGTCTGGGCCACTCAAAGACATTCAGAGACTTGTCCCGAAGCCACTCCTGCATTGTCTTGACTGTGTGTTTAGGGTTGTTGTCCTGTTGGAAGGTGAACCTTCACCCCAGTCTGAGGTCCTGAGCGCTCTAGAGCAGGTTTTCATCAAGGATCTCTCTGTACTTTGGTCCGTTCATCTTTCCCCCGATTCTAACTGATCTTCAATGCCCTGCAACTGAAAAACATTCCCACCGCATGATGCTGCCACGCCATGCTTCACCGTAGGGATGGTGCCAGGTTTCCTCCAGATGTGACGCTTGGCATTCAGCCCAAAGAGTTCAATCTTGGTTTCATCAGACCAGACAATCTTGTTTCTCATTGTCTGAGACTCCTATAGGTGCCTTTCAGCAAACTCCAAACGGGCTGTCACGTGCCTTTTACTGACGAGTGGCTTCAGTCTGGCCACTCTACCATAAAGTCCTGCAGAGATGGTTGTCTTTCTGGAAGGTTCTCCCATCTCCACAGAGGAACTCTGGAGTTCTGTCAGTGACCATCAGGTTCTTGGTCACCTCCTTGACCAATGCCCTTCTCCCCCGATTTCTCAGTTTGGCCGGGCGGCCAACTCTAGGAAGAGTCTTGGTGGTTCCAAACTTCTTCCATTTAAGAGTGATGGAAGCCACTGTGTTCTTGGGGACCTTCAATGCTGCAAAATGTTTTTGGTACCCTTCCCCAGATCTGTGCCTCAACACAATCCTGTCTCGAAGCTCTACGGAAAATTCCTTTGAACTCATGGCTTGATTTTTGCTCTGACATGCACTGTCAACTGTGAGACCTTATATAGACATGTGTGCGCCTTTCCAAATCTTGTCCAATCAATTGAATTGACCACAGGTGGACTCCAATCAAGTTGTAGAAACACCTCAAGGATGATCAATGGAAACAGGATGCACCTGAGCTCAATTTCGAGTCTCATAGCAAGGGTCTAAATACTTATGTGAATAAGGTATGTCTGTTTTTATTTTAATACATTCACAAACATTTCTAAAAACCTGTTTTCGCTTTGTAATTGTGGTGTATTGTGCGTAGATTTATGAGGAGAAACATACATTTAATACATTTTTGTAACTTAAAAAAATATGGAAAAGGTGAAGGGTTCTGAGTACTTTCCAGATTTCACTGTATATGGCCTTGCCTAGTTAAATAAAGATTAAATCAAACATTTAAATAAATTGCTCCCGCAATTTCTGTTTGACACAAATTTGAAAAACAATGTAATTGGGAATCAAAATGGCATGTCCAATATTTCACAATAATGCCTTGTAATCTGAAAGGCGGCCTTTTGTAGTATAGAAAAATGTGGATGGACACATGTTGGCTGGTTAGGCTTGGTGGAATGGAATGGGATGGGATGCGAGGGTGGAGGTCCACTTCTTTTTTTTTATCCTCCTGGTTTTATTATTTATTATTATACTCTGTATGTATTTCTTACTGTTTTCTTTCTTTCATTTGAGTGGCAGCCTACAGGTACATAAACATATTACAATTTGAAACGAATAATGTATCTGTAACCATCCAAACAAAAAAAATAACAAAACACAAAAGAATCTCCCCATGTCACAGTAGGCTAGCTAGGCCTACTCATTGTCCATAACAAGTGCTTTGTATGGAAGGACATACATGGCAATTCAAAGGTGTTGTTTTGAATGGTCATTGTTGCTTACTGTATGTTGTTGTCTTGTGGATTATTGTTGTTGTGTTTTTTTCTTCACTTGACCCTCTTTTCCCGGGTCGTGCCAGCTTGCTGGATCTAGGATGGTGACATCACAGTGTTGTTGTTGGTTAAACTAGGCCAGTGGGGCTGTAGTGGGTCAGAGTGTGTCATCTCGTCCCTCCTTGCGTGGAAAACACACTCCCTGGAACAACAACACACTCCCACAAACACAATCCCACTCTTTCCCAGATAACACACCAGATCGTATAGGATCGTATAGGATAAACACATGACACAAGTGAAACACAGGAATACACAAACACAATACATACATTGTTAACCACATCTCACATGGTTACTATGAACTGTAAATATTTACACCATCATAATATTGAATATAATCCACAACTATCCTTACACAAAGACATTGGGTCAACACATACATACAGTATCGAATGTCAAACATTGGCACTATATGCTATGGATTTGATAATCCTCTCTCCAGTTCAATACAATAGACCAATGAAATGTCTCCTTATTTAAAACTAATGAAAATGCCAAAAGCTATAGTTGTTGTGGGGTCATGTTGACAGGCGATGCTGTGTATCCTTTGTTGTGCGGGTGGTGTGTGGTGTTTGGTGAATTTGTGTTAGTGTGTCTCCATTGTGACGTGTGTAATCCGCATGCTCCCTAATCCACGAGCAGGTGGCCAGGCGTGTGGTGTCCGTGGGGGTGCAGAGAAGGCACACTCCTCCTGCCTCGCCTAACACACGTACACACACACACCACACACACACACACAGACACACAGACAAACAAACACATACGTACACACAAACACATACAGACACACGCACAAACACACCTACGCACACACAAACACAAACACAAATACACACAAACACATACACGCGCACACACAAATGCTCCACTTTGTGTCTGAGCCTTGAGAGAGGGACTGGACACACAAAAAACACACATTCATACAAACGCACACACACACACACAAATAGATATACACAGTATTCCAAAGACTCGCACGTGCCAGAATTGATATACCCCAGCTCCCCTTCCACCTCTCCTTGCGTGTATCCACACAGCCATGCCGCTTTCAGGGCCTATCTGCTGGCCTAAACAGGTGGGCCAGGCACATGACTCAGGGCAGGGTGGGGGAGGTAGGGAGGGCATCTGTCAAATAACTAGCATCCTCCTCGACCACTTCGCCATCTGGTACTTCATACATCCTATATCATCCAGACTGGTCAGGTGTCTTAATACAGCCTACAGTATATCATCCAGACTGTTCAGGTGTCTTCATACAGCCTATATCATCCAGACTGGTCAGGTGTCTTAATACAGCATACAGTATATCATCCAGACTGTTCAGGTGTCTTCATACAGCCTATATCATCCAGACTGGTCAGGTGTCTTAATACAGCCTACAGTATATCATCCAGACTGGTCAGGTGTCTTCATACAGCCTACAGTATATCATCCAGACTGGTCAGGTGTCTTCATACAGCCTACAGTATATCATCCAGACTGGTCAGTTGTCTTAATACAGCATATAGTATATCATCCAGACTGGTCAGGTGTCTTCATACAGCCTATATCATCCAGACTGGCCAGGTGTCTTAATACAGCCTACAGTATATCATCCAAACTGGTCAGGTGTCCTTCATACAGCCTATATCATCCAGACTGGTCAGGTGTCTTAATACAGCCTACAGTATATCATCCAAACTGGTCAGGTGTCATAATACAGCCTATATCATCCAGACTGGTCAGGTGTCTTCATACAGCCTACAGTATATCATCCAGACTGGTCAGGTGCCTTCATACAGCCTACAGTATATCATCCAGACTGGTCAGGTGTCTTAATACAGCCTATATCATCCAGACTGGTCAGGTGTCTTCATACAGCCTATATCATCCAGACTGGTCAGGTGTCTTCATACAGCCTATATCATCCAGACTGGTCAGGTGTCTTAATACAGCCTATATCATCCAGACTGGTCAGGTGTCTTAATACAGCCTATATCATCCAGACTGGTCAGGTGTCTTCATACAGCCTATATCATCCAGACTGGTCAGGTGTCTTCATACAGCCTATATCATCCAGACTGGTCAGGTGTCTTCATACAGCCTATATCATCCAGACTGGTCAGGTGTCTTCATACAGCCTATATCATCCAGACTGGTCAGGTGTCTTAATACAGCCTATATCATCCAGACTGGTCAGGTGTCTTCATACAGCCTATATCATCCAGACTGGTCAGGTGTCTTCATACAGCCTATATCATCCAGACTGGTCAGGTGTCTTAATACAGCCTATATCATCCAGACTGGTCAGGTGTCTTCATACAGCCTATATCATCCAGACTGGTCAGGTGTCTTCATACAGCCTATATTATCCAGGTGTCTTAATTAATACAGCCTATATCATAAATGTTCTCAAGCCACCCTCTGCCATCGGCGCCATAGTGGTGCCCAAAAGTCGTGATAAGCCCAGTCATTCTGGACGGAGGCTAATGACTGTTTATTCTAAATTACACTATGTGTCCTGGAAATACGATTACGTTGCTAAAGTAGGCAACTATTTGGTAGGAAATAACTTTGCCACCATTATCATGTTGTCACATTCCTACTTTAGACAGATGTCAATGTTGTCATTACCTAGAAAAGTTAGTAAAAAATAGCTAGCAATGATAACATTAGCTAGCTAAATCTGGTGGTCTCCCCTCAACGTTAGCTAGCTAGCTAAATGTATACTGCATCTAAAGTAAATTTGGTCACACCAAAATTATGACAAAAGGTTTACCTACTAATTATTTGCCTCCTTTTGAAATTGCATTGTATTTCCAAGCCAATGTAATGCACTTTTGATGAAATCTTCATCAGCGCTCAATGACAATGCATTGAGTAGAATGCTCAGTTGGGCATCAGTCCAATGTTCAAAACAATATTGTGACAAAACGTGCAATCCATGAATAGTGTTCTAGTAGGGTGTTCTAGACACATTGTTCTAGAGTCTAGATTCAGATGAGAGATTGTGTACAGGTCATTAGTGTGAGCAACTAGGTTTGAAATGAGCCATTCCTTTGTGTCCCTTTACGGACTCAGGGTGAGAGGGTCCCAGTTGTCCCTCATAGAGATGGATGCCATGTAAACAGAGGTTGATTGTACCACATCTAGTTTGTGGGGGACATTACAGTGCTGGTGTGGATGATATCCCATGTCCGTGCTCTGCCTGATCCAGTCTTACAGTAGTTAGCTGATGGCAGGAGACGACTGGCAGCTGACAGCTGGGATGGCCCTCTGACCTTTGATCTCTAACCCTAACCCTTACTCTGGAGAATGATTAAAGCAGAGTCTGTTTCCCCTAGACACTGATCTACCATAAATCCGACCCAGGATGATAACAAACACTAGTTAAAGTAAAGAGACTTCAGACTTTAGTCACTGTCCCTCAGGACTAATTGTAGTTGTTTGAACAAATAAACTGCTGTGTGAACAATGAAACTGTTTTCTATTCTCTCCCTTTCCATCTCTTCCTGTCTCTTTCTCTCTGTCTGGGCCCCGAATAGCTTGTTATTCCTTATATAGCCCACTCTTTAAATAAGGTGCCTTTTGAAACATAGCTTTGAATAGGGTTCCTTTAAAATCACAGCCCACTCTATAAGGTGCCTTTTGAGACATAGCTTTGAATAGGGTTCCTTTAAAATCACAGCCCACTCTATAAGGTGCCTTTTGAGACATAGCTTTGAATAGGGTTCCTTTAAAATCACAGCCCACTCTATAAGGTGCCTTTTGAGACATAGCTTTGAATCGGGTGCCTTTAAAAACAAACTCTTAATTGGGTCAGGTGAGAGCCTGTTGGATATTCACTGACATCATCAGACTCAAACACCTGAGCGGTGGGCCAATGAGTCTCCATCATATGTCCCAGAGACCATATAGAGATATTCTGTGTACCCTTCTAGGGACAGTGTGCCTGACAACACACCACCAGTCTATCAGCCTTTTCAGATTCCGTTCCAAATGCTTTTAGCCTCACAACAAGCTTATGAACTAATTCAAATTGTGCCATTAGATGTATGTAATCTGTTATTAGAGCATCTCCATTTTGCTCTTAAGGAGATTTGTGTTTTTTCATGCTAATGGTGCGTTGGTATAAAGACTGGAGTGTTTTATTGGCTGGTTGTCCTGTAGTCTGTCTATATAATCCAGGTTGAAAGGTCTCCAAGCTAAATGGAAGCTGCATGAGGAACAATAACTAGCCATTAACATCACCCGAAAGCCATTCTGATACTCAAATGGTATTATTTTTTTTTAATTTACAGATGTCCGAATGTTAAAAACCTGTAATAAGCTTTCAGCTTTGTGTCTTTATCTCTGGAATAAAGAAGACGATGTTGATATATTTGGCTCACATGTGTAACCCCATCGATATGGTTCAAAACGCCACACAGACCAAATCCTAAACTAAAGTCATTCCAATTTACAGTCAGAATTCTCTATACCTATACACTATTTACTTATATGTATATAAAATGAATAATTATTGGCGAAATGTATGTACAGAATATGATAGGGAACCATATTTAGGTAGTCCCAGTGCAGGTGCATAGCCCGGTGCGGTACATACCAGCTCCTCGTATTGGCCGGGCTAGAGTGGGCATCGAGCCAGGTGCCATGAAGCCGGCTCTACGCATCTGGTCTCCAGTGCGTCTCCTTGGGCCGGCGTACATGGCACCAGCCTTACGCATGGTGTCCCCGGTTCGCCTGCACAGCCCAGTGCGGGCTATTCCACCTCGCCGCACTGGCAGGGCGACCGGGAGCATTCAACCAGGTAAGATTGGGCAGGCTCTGTGCTAAAGAGCTCCAGTGCGCCTGCACGGTCTGGTCTATCCAGTGCAACCTCCACGCACCAGCCCTCCGGTGGCAGCCCTACAGGTGCTCCCACCTGTCCAGCGCTGCCAGAGCCTTCCTCCTCTCCAGCGCTGCCAGAGTCTCCCGCCTGTCCTGAGCCGCCAGAGTCTCCGGCCTGTCCAGAGCCGCCAGAGTCTCCCGCCTGTCCAGAGCCGCCAGAGTCTTCCGCCTGTCCAGAGCCGCCAGAGTCTCCCGCCTGTCCAGAGCCGCCAGAGTCTCCCGCCTGTCCAGAGCCACCAGAGTCTCCCGCCTGTCCAGAGCCGCCAGAGTCTCCCGCCTGTCCAGAGCCGCCAGAGTCTCCCGCCTGTCCAGAGCCGCCAGAGTCTCCCGCCTGTCCAGAGCCGCCAGAGTCTCCCGCCTGTCGGTCAGGATCCGCCAGAGCCGTCAGTCAGCCAGAAGCTGCCAGAGCCGTCAACCAGCCTGAGCTACCTCTCAGTCCTGAGCTACCTCTCAGTCCTGAGCTACCCCTCAGTCATGAGCTACCTCTCAGTCATGAGCTACCTCTCAGTCATGAGCTGCCCTTCAGTCTGGAGCTGTCCCTCAGTCCGGAGGAGTTTCCTCAGTCATGAGGCACCCCTCAGTCCAGAGGCGCTCCTCAGTCCAGTGGGGCCCTTTGTTAGGGTTCCTAGGCCAAGGTCGGCGGCGAGAGTCGCCACTCAAAGGACGCTAAGGAGGTGGACAAAGACAATGGTGGAGTGAGGTCCACGTCCAGTGCCAGAGCCATCACCGCGGACAGATGCCCACCCAGACCCTCCCTTATAGGTTTAGGTTGTGTGGTCAGAGTCCGCACCTTGGGCGGGGGGGGGGGGGGGGGTACTGTCACGTTCTGACCATAGTTATTTTCTGTTTTCCTTGTTTTAGTGTTGGTCAGGACGTGAGCTGGGTGGGCATTCTATGTTGTGTGTCTAGTTTGTCCGTTTCTATGTATGGCCTGATATGGTTCTCAATCAGAGGCAGGTGTTAGTCATTGTCTCTGATTGGGAACCATATTTAGGTAGCTTGTTTTGTGTTGGGGTTTGTGGGTGGTTGTCTTCTGTCTTTGTGTCTATGCACCAGATAGGACTGTTTTTGGTTTTCACATGTGTTGTTTTTGTAATTTGAAGTGTTCAGTTTGGAGTATTATTAAATAAGATGAACACTAACCACGCTGCGCTTTGGTCCCCTCCTTCAACGGAAGAAAACCGCAACAATTATATGTCCAAGAAAATCAATGGACTAAGAGGATTCCTTTTTGTCATGTAAAAAGTGTAACCAAAATCACCACAGACAAACGCAAAGGGTAAAGAAAACAACAAGCATCAGTTTAACATGATAGTAGTAGAGGTGTTTTTATGTTTTACACCCAACATGGTACATATTTACAATTTAGTTAGCCGGCACTCTTATCCAGAGCCACTAACAGTTAGCGTCCTTGGTGTGCGCTGCTATTATTGGTAGTGCACTGAGGAGGTCCATGTTGGAAGCCTGGGACCCTTATAAAATGGGCAGCAATAGTCCATTAATTGTAATGGATCAGAACCAAGTCACAGTCAAGGGGAGAAAATGCGACGAAGTAACACCCCTGTATTGCCAATCAACCCAAACTATGGGTCGGTTTTGTGTGTAGCCTATCAGACCTGTTGGTTGAATATTGTTTGAAATGTAGTTTCAGTCATGTCACATTTCCTTCATCATCAATGATAACAAACCAAGCATTCTTCTTTGTTTTTTGCAATTGCTGTTTTGGTCCTCATTTTCCCTGAGCACTTTGTCTAATTAATACATCAGGACACATTCTGCATCATTAAAATACCATATTAAAGTGTACATTTAATCTCATAAAATAATGTAATCCTTTGGATGAAATCACACTATACGTGAAATGGTTTGACTCGTGTGTGTGTGGGGGGGGGGTGGGTGGGTGGGTGTCAGTGTGTGTGTACCATGGTTATTAACCATTTACCATATTCCCCAACCGTCAGAAACTACGTCCTTTATATAACACAGAAAAACTATTGTTTCATCAAGTCAAATGAGATTCCATGTTTGGTGATGTAGATGAATTATGTATGTGTTGTTGTGTTGATATGTGATAGAGACACTGCTGTCACTGCCTGTATCCCTGGGAATGTAGGACAGCATCCCTTTTGCATAACAATACACAGTAGTCTTTAGTTTAGTTCTCACAAACAACATGGCCATTGGTTTATTTTATAAAGAGGCTCTATTCTTTATAAAAGAACACTTGTATATTTTTAACGGTGTTCTTGTAGACACCTGCGTTTGCATGGAACTGGTCAATTTCAAATGACAAAAGACGCGATAGTATTATGGTCATCGCGGTGATGATATTGACATATTGACATCAAATATACCAACCCTGGTTGTGCAAGTTGAGCATAAGAAATAGCTGGATGAGTACAAAATTATAGTACCATTTTTATTTGTCTTTTTTAGATTTCCAGTGTGGGACATTTTAAATAACAATGATTTTGTCTACCAATAGCCCATATACAAACTAAATTCTGAAGAGTTCATTGATATAATATTGATAGCTCACAGGGGAGAAATTAGGCTACTTTTCCCAATTCTGATATTCCTAAACCATAGTAGGTCCAGCCTACAATTATATTTACTGGATGAATATATCACTGCAGCAGAAAATCGATCAAATATCGAGACTTTGAGATTTTTCTGTATTTTGGAAACTCTTAAATTCTCTAAGTCACAAAACCCATAAAAGTTGACTGAGTCATATTGACATTTCCTAGTGTTTCTCTACGGATGTTTGGGGCTTGGGGCGCTTTGCGGGCGCTGGATCATAGCCTATTTTCGCTAATGGCAATGCGTGGAATCCGCTGGGCGCGCGACGAAGTGCCTGTCTGGTGTGCTTGGGAAAGTTATATTTTGCCTCTATGGCCTTTCGGCCAGCCCAGAGCTGGGCCTGGTTTCCCGATAGCTATGGAATTTAGTCTTACGAGTGTTTTAAGATGCCTCCTTCCTACAACCTCTGAAGATGAAACATGCATTTCCCAAAACACCAGGCAAAAATAATGGTCGCTAAGTGCGTCATTGGAACATAGATACTGATAGGATCGAAAAAAAAGCGCTGCTCTCAGATCAGCCTACTCCATTAAAATCACCTTAACATTAGAAATATTTCACAATACTGATTTATTTTATTTAACCAGGCAAGTCAGTTAAGAACAAATTCTTATTTTCAATGACGTCCTAGGAACAGTGGGTTAACTGTTCCTAGGACAGAACGACAGATTTTCACCTTGTCAGGTCGGGGGCTTGAACTTGCAACCTTCCGGTTGCTAGTCCGCCACTCTAACCACTAGGCTACCCTGCCGCCCCTGATAAGCCCCTATTACCACCTATGGCTGCACATTATGAGGCGACTTATTCTAATGCTTTTCCAATTTAAAACAAAATCACTAAATCACCGATTTGGCACATGACTGCGCACATGTTAGGCTATACATCATTAAATATATTGAGACACATTACAGACAGTAGCCTTGAAGTATCAAAATATAAATGAATTGATTGAACATGAAATGTATTTCAGTATGATTGAAATAGGCTTACAGACTACTGTCTATATTTTAATGCAGTCATCTCTGTTTACAATTGAAGTCTATTTTTTTACGTCGCTTGTTCGTATCAATTGCAAAGACATTGGCAACTTTGTATTTGTAGTCAACTTTGTTCAGCGGTCACAAAAAGACGGATAAGCCATGTGATTCTATGTTTAACGGAGATCTTCTGTGTATAAAGTGACGCGGGAGGGCAAAAAAGCATCTGAAGACTCACTTAGCTGTTCTACGAGTGGTCTGAGGCAGAAGTTAGATTACGAGCGTTTTCAAGTGCAACGTTAATAAAGACGTTTTTCAGAAACAGCTTGGAGATTGAACGATATTCCTACGAAGGTTCTAACGAATTTAGCCTTAATTAAGATGCTTTTGAGAAACCGGGCCCTGGTCCGCACCCCGCAGCAGTGACCAGAGCCAAGGCTGGGTTTTAAAACTCCAAGCTCAAGGCCTTTTATTGTTTAACATCCACAAATGCGATGAAGGGATTAATGAAGCGTCTGCCGGACCCATATGTCCCTTCGTGCAGAGTGGCGCTTAATTAAAACCGAAAGCCTAGGAATGGAATCTTGCACAAATACGTCCCTCTGGCCTGCTCCGCTCAAGTCTTGCTGTCTTAGCTACATGTATTCATTTAACCTTTTTTTAACTAATAGCCAAATTGAATATATAGCATGGTGACGACAAAAATTATATTTAGAATTATATTAGAATAATCATTCTAGAATAATAATGATGATAATGATAAATTATAGCACGGACAATTATTTAGATTCTTGTTTCATTATACACAACATGACCAAAAGTATGTGGACACCTGATCATCGAACATCTCATTCCAAAATCATGGGCATTAATATGGAGTTGGTCCCCCCTTTATTGCTATAACAACCTCCAGTCTTCTGGGAAGGCTTTCCACTAGATGTTGGAACATTGCTTACATTCAGCCATAAGAGCATTAGTGAGGCCGTGCACTGATGTTGGGCGATTAGTCCTTGCTCGCAGTCGGCGTTCCAATTAATTCCAAAGGTGTTCGATGGAGTTGAGGTCATGGCTCTGTGCAGGCCAGTCAAGTTCTTCCACACTGATCTTGAAAAAACATTTCTGTATGGACCTCGCTTTGTGCACGGGGCATTGTCATACTGAAACAGGAAAGGGCCTTCCCCAAACTGTTTCCGCAAAGTTGGAAGTACTAGAATGTCATTGTATGATGCAGCGTTAAGATTTCCCTTCCCTGGAACTAAAGGGCCTAGCCCGATCCATGAAAAACAGCCCCAGACCATTATTCCTCCTCCAACAAACTTTACAGTTGGCACTATGCATTCGGGCAGGTAGCGTTCTCCTGGCATCCACCAAACCCACATTCATCCTTCGGACTGTCAAACCCACATTCATCCTTCGGACTGTCAGATAGTGATGCGTGATTCATCACTCCAGAGAACGAGTTTCCACTGCTCCAGAGTCCAATGGCCACTCCAGCTGATGCTTGGCATTGCGCATGGTGATCTTAGGACCAAGCCTGGCCTGCTGAGGAGTGATGGACTCCATCCTAGCTGGAGTGGTGTCCTCATCTTATCTACAAACATAGACAGGGCTCTAACTCCCCTAGCTCCACAATGAGATAGGGTGCAGGCCAGGCAGCAGGCTGTTAGCCAGCCTGACAGTTTAGTGGAGTCTGCCACTAGCACAGTCAGTGTAGTCAGCTCAGCTATCCCCATTGAGACCGTGTCTGTGCCTCGATCTAGATTGGGCAAAACTAAACATGGCGGCGTTCGCTTTAGCAATCTCACTGGAATAAAGACCTCCTCCATTCCTGCCATTATTGAAAGAGATTGTGATATCTCACATCTCAAAATAGGGCTACATAATGTTAGCTCCCTCACTTCCAAGGCAGTCATAGTCAATTAACTAATCACTGATTATAATCTTGATGTGAATGGCCTGACATGGCTTAAACCTGATGAATTTACTGTGTTAAATGAGGCCTCCCCTCCTGGTTACACTAGTGACCATATGCCTCGCGCATCCCGCAAAGGCGGGGGTGTTGCTAACATTCACGATAGCAAATTTCAATTTACAAAAAAAAAGCGATTGCGTTTTCGTCTTTTTGGCTTCTAGTTATGAAATCTATGCAGCCTACTCATTCACATTTTATAGCTACTGTTTACAGGCCTCCTGGGCCATATACAGTGTTCCTCACTTAGTTCCCTAAATTCCTATCAGACCTTGTTGTCATGGCAGATAATATTCAATTTTGGGTGACTTTAATATTCACATGGAAAAGTTCACAGACCCACACCAAAAGGCTTTCAGAGCCAACATCGGCTCAGTGGGTTTTGTCCAACATGTCTCCAGACCTACTCACTGCCACAGTCATACTCTGGACCTAGTTTGGTCCCATGGAATAAATGTTGTGGATCTTAACGTTTTTCCTCATAATCCTGGACTATCGGACCACCATTTTATTATGTTTGCAATTGCAACAAATAATCTGCTCAGACCCCAACCAAGGATCATCAAAACCCATGCTATAAATTCTCTGACAATCCAAAGATTCGTCGATGCCCTTCCAGACTCCCTCCACCTACCCAAGGACGTCAGAGTACAAAAATCAGTAAACCACCTAACTGAGGAACTCAATTTAACCTTGCGTAATACCCTGCAGTTGCACCCCTAAAAACAAAATACATTTGTCGTAAGAAATTAGCTCCCTGGTGTACAGAAAATACCCAAACTGGGCCTCCGCGACCGGGAGGTCCATGGGGCGATGCACAATTGGCCTAGCGTCGTCCGGGTTAGGGATGTCCTTGTCTCATCGCGCACCAGCAACTCCTGTGGCGGGCCGGGCGCAGTGCGCGCTAACCAAGGTTGCCAGGTGCACAGTGTTTCCTCCGACACATTGGTGCGGCTGGCTTCCTGGTTGGATGCGCGATGTGTTAAGAAGCAGTGCGGCTTGGTTGGGTTGTGTATCGGAGGACGCATGACTTTCAACCTTCGTCTCTCCCGAGCCCGTACAGGAGTTGTAGCGATGACACAAGATAGTAGCTACTAAAACAATTGGATACCACGAAATTGGGGAGAAAAAGGGGTAAAAAATACAAATAAATACCCAAGCTTGAAGCAAGCTTCCAGAAAATTGGAACGGAAATGGCACTACAAATCAAATCAAATCAAATCAAATCAAATCAAATTTATTTATATAGCCCTTCGTACATCAGCTGATATCTCAAAGTGCTGTACAGAAACCCAGCCTAAAACCCCAAACAGCAAGCAATGCAGGTGGAGAAGCACAGTGGCTAGGAAAAACTCCCTAGAAAGGCCAATACCTAGGAAGAAACCTAGAGAGGAACCAGGCTATGTGGGGTGGCCAGTCCTCTTCTGGCTGTGCCGGGTGGAGATTATAACAGAACATGGTCAAGATGTTCAATGTTCATAAATGACCAGCATGGTCGAATAATAATAAGGCAGAACAGTTGAAACTAGAGCAGCAGCACAGTCAGGTGGAAGTTGAAACTGGAGCAGCAGCATGGCCAGGTAGACTGGGGACAGCAAGGAGTCATCATGTCAGGTAGTCCTGGGGCATGGTCCTAGGGCTCAGGTCAGTTGAAACTGGAACAGCAGCATGGCCAGGTGGACTGGGGACAGCAAGGAGTCATCATGTCAGGTAGTCCTGGGGCATGGTCCTAGGGCTCAGGTCCTCCGAGAGAGAGAAAGAAAGAGAGAAGGAGAGAATTAGAGAACGCACACTTAGATTCACACAGGACACCGAATAGGACAGGAGAAGTACTCCAGATATAACAAACTGACCCCAGCCCCCCGACACAAACTACTGCAGCATAAATACTGGAGGCTGAGACAGGAGGGGTCAGGAGACACTGTGGCCCCATCCGAGGACACCCCCGGACAGGGCCAAACAGGAAGGATATAACCCCACCCACTTTGCCAAAGCACAGCCCCCACACCACTAGAGGGATATCTTCAACCACCAACTTACCATCCTGAGACAAGGCTGAGTATAGCCCACAAAGATCTCCGCCACGGCACAACCCAAGGGGGGGGGGGCGCCAACCCAGACAGGATGACCACAACAGTGAATCAACCCACTCAGGTGACGCACCCCCTCCAGGGACAGCATGAGAGAGCCCCAGCAAGCCTGTGACTCAGCCCCTGTAATAGGGTTAGAGGCAGAGAATCCCAGTGGAAAGAGGGGAACCGGCCAGGCAGAGACAGCAAGGGCGGTTCGTTGCTCCAGAGCCTTTCCGTTCACCTTCCCACTCCTGGGCCAGACTACACTCAATCATATGACCCACTGAAGAGATGAGTCTTCAGTAAAGACTTAAAGGTTGAGACCGAGTTTGCGTCTCTGACATGGGTAGGCAGACCGTTCCATAAAAATGGAGCTCTATAGGAGAAAGCCCTGCCTCCAGCTGTTTGCTTAGAAATTCTAGGGACAATTAGGAGGCCTGCGTCTTGTGACCGTAGCGTACGTATAGGTATGTACGGCAGGACCAAATCAGAGAGATAGGTAGGAGCAAGCCCATGTAATGCTTTGTAGGTTAGCAGTAAAACCTTGAAATCAGCCCTTGCTTTGACAGGAAGCCAGTGTAGAGAGGCTAGCACTGGAGTAATATGATCAAATTTTTTGGTTCTAGTCAGGATTCTAGCAGCCGTATTTAGCACTAACTGAAGTTACAACAAACTGGAAGTCTTCCGACTAGCTTGGAAAGACAGTACCGTGCAGTATCGAAGAGCCTGATCATCCTTTTTTCCATTTTTTCATCTTAATTGAGGAAAACAAGAACAATCCTAAATAAATTTTTGATACTGTCGCAAAGTTAACATTCCACAAGAGAGGATGGCTTTCACTTCAGCAGTGATAGATTCATGAACTTCTTCGATGAAAAGATCATGATCATTAGAAAGCATATTACAAACTTCTCTTTAAATCTGCGTATTCCTCCAAAGCTCAGTTGTCTTTTGTCTGCACAACACTGCCAGGACGTAGGATCAAGGGAGACACTCAAGTTTTTAAATACTATATCTCTTGACACATTGATGATAATAATCATGGCCTCTAAACCTTCAAGCTGCATACTGGACCCTATTCCAACTAAACTACTGAAAGAGTTGCTTCCTGTGCTTGGCCCACCTATGTTGAACATAATAAACGGCTCTCTATCCACCGGATGTGTACCAAACTCAGTAAAAGTGGCAGTAATAAAGCCTTTCTTTAAAAAGCCAAATCTTGACCCAGAAAATATTTTAAAAACTTTCAGGCCTATGTCGAATCTCCCATTCCTCTCAAAACATTTTGAAAAAGCTGTTGTGCAGCAACTCACTGCATTCCTGAAGACAAGCAATGTCTATGAAACACATCAGTCGGGTTATAGACCCCATCATAGCACTGAGACTGCACTTGTGAAGGTGGTAACTGACCTTTTAATGGCGTCAGACCGAGGCTTTGCATCTGTCCTCGTGCTCTTAGACCTTAGTGCTGCTTTTGATACCATCGATCACCACATTCTTTTGGAGAAATTGGAAACCCAAATTGGTCTACACGGACATGTTCTGGCCTGGTTTAGATCTTATCTGTTGGAAAGATATCAGTTTGTCTCTGTAGATGGTTTGTCCTCTGACAAATCAACTGTACATTTCAGTGTTCCTCAAGGCTCTGTGTTAGTACCACTATTGTTTCACTATATATTTTACCTCTTGGTGATGTCATTCGTAAACATAATGTTAACTTCACTGTTATGTGGACGACACAGCTGTACATTTCAATGAAACATAGTTAAGCCCCAAAATATCCCTAGCTGGAAGCCTGTGTTTCAGACATAAGGAAGTGGATGGCGGCAAATGTTTTACTTATAAACTCAGACAAAACAGAGATGCTAGTTCTAGGTTCCAAGAAACAAAGAGATCTTCTGTTGAATCTGACAATTAATCTTAATTGTTGTGCAGTCGTCTCAAATAAAACTGTGAAGGACCATGGCCTTACTCTAGACCATGATTTCTCTTTTGTCAAACATATCAAGACTATTTCAAGGACAGCTTTATTCTAGCTACTTAACATGGCAAAAATCAGAAACTTTCTGTCCAAAAATTATGCAGAAAAATTTATCCATGCTTTTGTCACTTCTAGGTTAGACTACTGCATTGCTCTACTTTCCAGCTACCCAGATAAAGTATGAAATAAACTTCAGTTAGTGCTAAACACGGCTGCTAGAATCTTGATTAGAACTGAAAAATCTGATCATATTACTCCAGTGCTAGCCTCTCTACACTGGCTTCATGTTAAGGCTAGAGCTGATTTCAAGGTTTTACTGCTAACCTACAAAGCATTACATGGGCTTGATCCTACCAATCTTTCCGATTTGGTCCTGCCGTACAAACAGTGCCTTCCGAAAGTATTCGGCCCCCTTGAACTTTGCGACCTTTTGCCACATTTCAGGCTTCAAACATAAAGATATAAAACTGTATTTTTTACTGTATTTTTTGTGAAGAATCAACAACAACACAATCATGAAGTGGAACGACATTTATTGGATATTTCAAACTTTTTTAACAAATCAAAAACTGAAAAATTGGGCGTGCAAAATTATTCAGCCCCCTTAAGTTAATACTTTGTAGCGCCACCTTTTGCTGCGATTACAGCTGTAAGTCGCTTGGAGTATGTCTCTATCAGTTTTGCACATCTATCAGTTTTGCAAAACAGCTCGAGCTCAGTGAGGTTGGATGGAGAGCATTTGTGAACAGCAGTTTTCAGTTCTTTCCACAGATTCTCGATTGGATTCAGGTCTGGACTTTGACTTGGCCATTCTAACACCTGGATATGTTTATTTTTGAACCATTCCATTGTAGATTTTGCTTTATGTTTTGGATCATTGTCTTGTTGGAAGACAAATCTCCGTCCCAGTCTCAGGTCTTTTGCAGACTCCATCAGGTTTTCTTCCAGAATGGTCCTGTATTTGGCTCCATCCATCTTCCCATCAATTTTAACCATCTTCCCTGTCCCTGCTGAAGAAAAGCAGGCTCAAACCATGATGCTGCCACCACCATGTTTGACAGTGGGGATGGTGTGTTCAGGGTGATGGGCTGTGTTGCTTTTACGCCAAACATAACGTTTTGCATTGTTGCCAAAAAGTTCAATTTCGGTTTCATCTGACCAGAGCACCTTCTTCCACATGTTTGGTGTGTCTCCCAGGTGGCGTGTGGCAAACTTTAAACTACACTTTTTATGGATATCTTTAAGAAATGGCTTTCTTCTTGCCACTCTTCCATAAAGGCCAGATTTGTGCAATATACGACTGATTGTTGTCCTATGGACAGAGTCTCCCACCTCAGCTGTAGATCTCTGCAGTTCATCCAGAGTGATCATGGGCCTCTTGGCTGCATCTCTGATCAGTCTTCTCCTTGTATGAGCTGAAAGTTTAGAGGGACGGCCAGGTCTTGGTAGATTTGCAGTGGTCTGATACTCCTTCCATTTCAATATTATCGCTTGCACAGTGGTCCTTGGGATGTTTAAAGCTTGGGAAATATTAAACTTCTTCACAACAGTATCTCGGACCTGCCTGGTGTGTTCCTTGTTATTCATGATGCTCTCTGCGCTTTTAACGGACCTCTGAGACTATCACAGTGCAGGTGCATTTATACGGAGACTTGATTACACACAGGTGGATTGTATTTATCATCATTAGTCATTTAGGTCAACATTGGATCATTCAGAGATCCTCACTGAACTTCTGGAGAGAGTTTGCTGCACTGAAAGTAAAGGGGCTGAATAATTTTGCACGCCCAATTTTTCAGTTTTTGATTTGTTAAAAAAGTTTGAAATATCCAATAAATGTCGTTCCACTTCATGATTGTGTCCCACTTGTTGTTGATTCTTCACAAGAAAATACAATTTTATATCTTTATGTTTGAAGCCTGAAATATGGCAAAAGGGGCCGAATACTTTCGCAAGGCACTGTACCTACATGTACGCTATGGTCACAAGATGGAGGCCTCCTTCCCGTCCCTAGAATTTCTAAGCAAACAGCTGGAGGCAGGGCTTTCTCCTATAGAGCTCCATTTTTATGCAATGTTCTGCCTATCCATGTGAGAGATGCAGACTCGGTCTCAACCTTTAAGTCTTTATTGAAGACTCATCTCTTCAGTAGGTCGTATGATTGAGTGTAATCTGGCCCAGGAGTGTGAAGGTGAACGGAAAGGCACTGGAGCAACGAACCGCCCTTGCTGTCTCTGCCTGGCTGGTTCCCCTCTCTCCACTGGGATTCTCTGCCTCTAACCCTATTACATGGGCTGAGTCACTGGCTTACTGGTGCTCTTCCATGCCGTACCTAGGAGCGGTGCTCCACTTGAGTAGGTTGAGTCACTGAGGTGATCTTCCTGTCCGGGTTGGCGCCCCCCTTGGGTTCATGCTGTGGGGGAGGTCTTCGTGGGCTATACTCGTCCTTGTCTCAGGTTAGTAAGATGGTGGTTGAAGATATCCCTCTAGTGGTGTGGCAAAGTGGGTGGGGTTATATCCTACCTGTTTGGCTCTGTCCGGGGGTATCGTCGGACGGGGCCACAGTGTCTCCCGACCCCTCCTGTCTCAGACTCCAGTATTTATGTTGCAATAGTTTATGTGTCCGGGGGCTAGGGTCAGTCGGTTATATCTGGAGTATTTCTCCTGTCTATTCCGGTGTCCTGTGTGAATTTAAGTATGCTCTCTCTAAATCTTTCTCTCTTTTTCTCTCTCCCTCTCGCTTTCTCTCGCTTTTTCTCTATGGAACCCTGACCTGTTCACCGGACATGCTATCTGTCCCAGACCTGCTGATTTCAACTCTCTAGAGACAGCAGGAGCTACACCTGCATTGCTTGCTGTTTGGGGTTTTAGGCTGGGTTTCTGTACAGCACTTTGTGACATCAGCTGATGTAAGAAGGGCTTTATAAATCAATTTGATTGATTGATTGATTGATCTTAGGCTTGTGTGCGGCTGCCTGGCCATGGAAACCCATTTCAACAAACAGTTATTGTGCTGACGTTGCTTCCAGAGGCAGTTTGGAACTCGGTAGTAAGTATCTTTATCCCCCTGGATCTTAATATTGACTGGTTTTCATCAAGCTGTCCACTCAAGAGGAAGCTTCTTACTGTAACCAGTGCCTGGGTTCAGGTTATTAATCAACCTACCAGGGTGTTTACAAACCAATTATTGATAAACATGCACCTGTTAAGAAACTGACTATTAGAACTGTTAAGGCTTCATGGATTGATGAGGGATTGAAAAACTGTATGGTTGAAAGAGATGAGGCAAAAAGAATGCTAATAAGTCTGGCCGCACAACTGACTGGCTTACTTACTGCAAATTGAGAAATGATGTGACTAAACTCAACAAAAAGACGAAGAAACTGTATTATGAAGCTAAGATCAATGATATAAAGAACGATGGAACAAAAACTTTGGAATGCTTTAAATGAAATTATGGGCAGAAAGACAAATTCAACTCCATCTTTCATCGAATGGCTGATTCATCACGAAACCATTTGAAATTGGCAATTATTTTAATGATTATTTAATTGGCAAAGTGGGCAAACTTAGGCAGGAAATGTCAACAACGAACAGTGAGCAATTATATTCATGCATAAAAAAAACTAATAATTATAGAAAAGCTTTGCAAGTTTGAATTATGTAAAGTTCGTGTAGGAAAGGTGGATGAATTATTGTTGTCGATCAATGACAAACCTCATGGCATTGACAACTTAGATGGAAAGCTACTGAGGATGGTAGCTGACTATAGCCACTCCTATCTGTCATATTTTTAATCTGAGCCTAGAGGAAAGTCTTTGTCCTCAGGCCTGGAGGGAAGCCAAAGTAATTCCACTACCCAAGAGTGGTAAAGCAGCCTTTACTGGTTCTAACAGCAAACAGATAAGCTTGCTGCCAGCTCTTAGCAAACTGTTGGAAAGAAATGTGTTTGACCAAATACAATGCTATTTCTCTGTAAACAAATTAACAACAGACTTTCAGCATGCTTATAGAGAAGGGCGCTCAACGTGTACTGCACTGACACAAATTACTGATGATTGGTTGAAAGAAAT